>NC_057864.1:27507342-27707342 GCF_019393635.1 Dromiciops gliroides
TCTGACCCCTGTGGGGCCTCTTTGGTCTCAGCAGAAGGCAGTGCTCTTTGTGCTGCCAGCTCCAGCCTGGAAACCACCCCAGGCTCCAGGTGCCCCAGCTCCCGGGGAGGGTCAGTGGTTGCCAGGCAAGCAGCTCAACAGCTGCCTCTTTTCCCCCACACTAGGGCAGAGCTGTTTGCTGAGAAAACTCATTTAAAGGCGTCCTGGTGTCATTCATGTCATGACTTACCTCCTGGAGTCAGATGGGGGGGGTGGCATGTACCAGTGAGGGACAGCGCAGGGCATTCCAGGAAGGAAGAGCGAGTGGTCTGTTCAGGTGACTAAATAGCAACTCCTTTCCAGGTGTGTAGAGTTCCTTAAATGACCCCGTGAAGGAGGTGTTTTATAGATAGGGGTGTGCCAGTAAATGTTTAACAACCAGCTGTCTGAAAAGGCAAAGCATGCTTAAAATTGAACCTGCATTGTTAACACTTTAAGTCTAGAAAATTAGCGAGACAAACCCTGATTTGAGGCACTTGCAGATTTCTGAGGTGTGAATGCTCACACTGAAATGTCACAATTGACTCTCCAGGTTGGAAGGGTCCAAGAACACCCTGCGAGAGCCCAGGAAACAGGCGTTGAGAATAATGGTCGTAATAAGTGACATTCCGGTAATCACATTAGGTTTGCATAAAAGACAGGATGGAGTCAAAATATGAAATAATCAGCATTTATAGAGCACCTGCTACGTGGGCAGGCTGTGCTGACGGGCTGACAAATGTCATCTCATTTGATCCTCACAGCAAAACCCTGGAGAGAGGTGCTGTTTATTGTCCCCCATTTTACAGATAAGGAAACTGTGGCAGACTGAGTGACCTTGCCCCGGGTCAAAGAGCTAATAAGTGTCTGAGGTAGGATTTGAACCCAGGTCCTCCTGACTCCAAGTCCATTGTTCTGTCCACTGTCTGCCTAGAGTGGATAAAAAATGCTTCAGAGCTAAGAAGACTAGGTGGCAAGTCCTGCCTGACCCAGGTAAAACATTATGTATGTGACCTTGGGCAAGTTACTTAATATCCAAGTCTCTTTGGGCAACTCTGAGACTATAAGCTGCCCTGGTACTGGGAGCTCTCTGGTCTGTCCTCTAGCTCTTGGGAAGCCCTTTTACCAACATCCCCTCCTTTGAGCCTCCTAACAACCCCTGCGATGTGGCCATGTTTACCATCATGCCCATTTGGACAGATGAGAAGACTGAGCCCAGAAAGGTTGGTACTTGCCCCATGGTCGCCCAGCCAGGAGGGTGAGACTTGGAACTGGTGAGGCCCACCTTTCCGGCCTCCCAGTCTCCTCACCTACTCTGGGATCCAGCCCTGGGGCCTCCTCGATGATCCTCCAGCACCACTGCTCATCTCTGACTTCTGGATCTTTGTCCTGGCTGTCCCGCATGTCTGGAACTCACTCCCTCCTCACCTCTGCCTCCTCGTCCTTCAAGGCTTAGTTCAAAGGTCACCTTCCCCATAAGGCCTTGCTGGCTCCCTTGGTTCCCCCAGCTAGGCTTCCTGGGGGAGGGGGCTCGGTGTGCATTCCACAGAAGCTCAAGGGATCCTTCTCTACAGCTGGGGTGGGGGGATGGACACAGTGGACAGATCGCTAGTCTTGGAGTTGGGAAGATTCCAGTTCAAATCCTGCCTCTGGCACTTAATAGCTGTGTGACCCTGGGCAAGTCACTTCACCCTCAGTTTCCTCATCTGTTAAGTGAGCTAGAGAAGGAAATGGCCGACCATGCCAGCATCTTCGCCAGGAAACCCCAAATGGGGCCACAAAGAGCTGGACGTGACAAGAACTCTAACACAAGGTGACAAAGGGCTTTAAGAGCCAGAGAGGGTTTTCTATCTGCTCCTGGAGGAAATGCTATTGAGTGGGGGGGATGCCACCACCGCCGGGTCTGTGCTACAGGGAGATCAGTCTGACACTGGGCTGCCTTGGGGAGTCTTGAGGCAGGATGACCCCCCCCCCGCCGTGGCCACTGCTGCAATTTCCTGGGGTCACACAGCTGGTCAGCGGCCAGCCCCTTTGGCCACCTCTGGCGAGGGCTGAGAACAGCAGAGACCTGGGGGCCTGTGGTCCTTCTCAGCTGTGAGAGACGCACCCTGAATTGCAGCCCAGGACCTTGGAGAATGAAAGTCCCTCTCGGGGCTAGAATGCTGGGCTCTGGGATGGGCTAGAGGCTGATGTGGGACTCACAGAGCCTCAGAAGTGGGGGAAGGGACCCCTGACATTCCTGAAAGGGATGTACCAGAAGTGGGCTGACCATTTCATTTTACAAATGGAGAAACTGGGGCCCAGAGGGGAGAAGGGACTTGCCACAGTCACCTGACAAGTTTGTGTCAGAGCTGTCTAAAACAGAAGCCATTAGTCTTG
This sequence comes from Dromiciops gliroides, assembly GCF_019393635.1. Classification (NCBI taxonomy): domain Eukaryota; kingdom Metazoa; phylum Chordata; class Mammalia; order Microbiotheria; family Microbiotheriidae; genus Dromiciops; species Dromiciops gliroides. The sequence continues at coordinate 27,509,740 of NC_057864.1, forward strand.
GAGGTTTGATAGGATAATGAAAGCAGAGAATGTCAGACCTGGGAGGAAAGTGAGAACAGGGAATGTCAGAACTGGGAGGGAGCCTAGAACAGAGGATATCAGGGCTGGGAGGGGCCTGAGAACAGGAAATGTCAGAGCTGGGAGAGGCCTTAGAACAGGGGATGTCTGAGCTAGGAGGGGTCTTAGAACATGGGACCTTAGAACAGGGAAGATCAGAGCTGGGAGGGGCCTTAGAACAGGGATGTCAGAGCTGGGAGGGCCCTGAGAACAGGGATGTCAGAGCTGGGAGGGCCCCGAGACAGGGATATCAGAGCTGGGAGGCCCCGAGAACAGGGGATGTCAGGGCTGGATGGCCTCCCAACAGAGATGCCCTCTCTCACAGCCCTGGGTCCCCCCTCTTCTCTTTTCCACAGGCACAGAAAGAAATTATCTGTAGCCGGCTCCTTCAGCAACCCTCATGCACCGTCCCACCCTGACCAGTTCATGAAGGTGAGGTGGGTCTCCGGCAGGCTCTCCCACCCATCTGAGGCAGGGCTGCCCATTTCCAGAGGGGAGGGTCTAACAGACCTGCTAAATTAACGGGAGGTGGTGCCCAGGCCTTAGTGGAGACCCCCTTCTGCTGGCATTCAGGAGCCAGAGTCCCTGCCACCCCGAAACACAGCTGGGGACCCTGGAAGTGAAGAGCTGTCAGGAAGCCCATGCATGTCCCTCCTTCAGGATGGCAGTGCCCCCCCTTCAGCATGGCAGTGCCCCCTACAGACCAGAGCCGGGCTTACAGTTGGGTCTGCACCTCAGCTAGGCCTGAAAAGCTGGGCCAATTCTGATCTCTCCTCTAGTTTATCACTGGCTCCCGTTAGGAGTTGGTTGGGGGAGAGGGAAAGAAATGGGTTTCTTAAGCCCGCCCTGAGAAGCAGCAGCCAGCAGCATGGAAGGTGACAACAGGGGTACCACTCACCCACGCACCCCTGCAGCATCCTAACAGCCCCGTGATTGACCCTAGAACCCTAGAACCTTGCCCTTGGAAGTCTCTTTTTCCAGCCGAGGAAGCAAAGGGCCGGGGAGGAGGGGATTAGCTAATGGGGTCACACAGTGAGGCAGAGGTAGGCCTGGAGCCCAGGTTCCCTGGGGCCCAGTCCCTGTACCTTGGGATGACCGGGGCCATCGAGAAGGGGCTCATAGGAGGTGCCCAGGATGTCAGGATTGCCAGCAATGGGTCCTTTGATCCCCAGAGACCCTGCCCGGCAGCCCCGGTGGGTCTTGTGGATTGTCGCAAGGAGCCGGGGAAGCCAAAAATCTTAGTCTTGGAAGCAGAAGGGACCGTATGCAAGGGAGCATTGGTTCTGATCAGGGGTTGTCCGGCCTCTGTTTGGAGACCTCCAGGGAGCAGGCGGGAGCCGTCCTTTTTGGGGGACCGCCTCTCCCACTCTGGGGCCGCTCAGATGGCTGGGAAGGTTCTCTGCATGGGGAAAGGCTGCGAGGGATCAATGAGAGGACCGTAGGCCGGGAGACAAGAAGGCTCGGCAGGACGTGGCAGCCGGGCTGTCTAGTGGGACTGGCCTGGGGGCAGAACCCGGAGCTGAGGAGTGGGGAGAGGCTGGGCGTGGCACACCGGCCCTTGGAGGCTGGATATCAGGACAGACTTCCTAGTGGGGCCAGGGAGGGCCAGGGCCTTCTCCTTGGCAGTCTTCCTCCAGAGGCCGGATGACCCCCTACCAGGGAGGCCAGCGTGGGGATTCCTTCCTGTATGACCACTGAGGTTGCTTCCACTTCTGACTCCCAAATTCTGTGATTCTGTTATTATTGGTGTTGTTGTTAAGACTAAGGGCCATCTCCCATGCTAGCTGTGTGGCCTGGGCCAGTCCCTATCTCCCCTAGCGCAGTTTCCCTCATCTGTAAAATGGGGCCTGGGTCCAGACGAGCTCTGGCCCCGTCCAACAAGGGACTCTGTTGAGAAACAGCTGCGTTATAAGGAGATAGACCCCCAGAAAACAGAGGGGGGCAGGAGGAGACAGTGCAATGAGGCTGGCTCTGTGTCTGCCAATGGAGGAGGAGCAGAGACTCTCCGAGTGCGGAGGCCTGGGCTGGAATCCCCATCTTACCTCTTCCTCTTGGGGTGCTCCCTCCTCATAAGGTGAAGGGTGACTGGTAACCACCAGCTGCCTGGTGCCTCAGTTCCCCCTCTGTAACACGGGGATCCTTCTGCTCTGCCTCTACCTGCCAGGAGGTTCAAGTGAGCTAATACTGTGAACTTTCTCTTTTATACCCATAAAGTGCTACAGAAGTAGTATTGTTGTTATTATTAATTAATCTGTTATTGTGAATTGGGGAAGTCCCTGACTTCCCTGTAGGCAGTTGGACTCCCAAGATCCCATCCAGTGCCCAGGACCTGAGTCCATGTGATATGGACATCAGGGAGCTCCCCAGCCTCCTCTCCTGATCAGTTTCCAGCCCTTGGCAGAGCCAGAGATAGGGGGCAGCCTTGCTTGGGCGCTGGGGTAATGTATATGGGGTCTGGCTTAGTGATGTGGGGCTCCCCTAGCGCCATCCATGGGGCAGGGGCAGCTGGGGGTGGGGGGGGAGGCAGGCAGCCTTACTGAGATGCACAGACCACCCCCCCCCCAACCTCTCTGGGCCTGTCGGTTTTCTCTTCCCAGAAGAAATTCATGCTGAAGTATGCTATGCTGAGTGCCTCCTGCAGAGGGCTGCTCTGACCTTCCTGCAGGTAGGCTGCTGGCCACTGACCTCCCTCACCCTGGGGGAGGGTCCCTTTCTGCCCACACGCCACAGGTGACACTGAACTCCTGTGGCCAAAACCTCTTCTGTGTGTGTGCGTGTGAGTGTGTGTGGTGTGTGTGTGTGGCATGTATGTGTATGTGTGGTGTGTATGTGTGTGGTATGTGTGTGTGGTATGTGTGGTGTGTGTGTGAGTGTGTATGTGTGTGTGGGTGTGTTGGGCCCCAGCATCATTTATAAAAGACGGCCTTATTGACTGCAGTCAGAGGTCCCAGGTGTGAGCTAGTTCTGTGATCTCTGGACCTGTTTCCTCCTCTGTGAGGTGAGGGGTCGTGGCCCCCATCCCTTCTAGCCAGAGGGTGTTGTTGCTGGTCTCAGCATTTCTGTGCTGAATTCATTCTCTTAGTCAGCCTGGTGAAGAGGTCCTTTGGATGAGCCAGGCCAGGCCTTGGGGGCCCCCAGGGTCTTCTGGTCACCCCCATGGGCACTGGGTGAGAAGATGGGGGGTCCCCAGCAAAGCTCTTGAAGGCTCACAGCCTCAGCCCCAACTCCAACTCCCCCTCCTTGTCCAAGCGTCCGGTCATTTCATTTCCCCTCCTCTCCTCCAACCCCCCCACACCCCCAGCCCGGGGCTTATCCCCTCTGCCACAGCAGCCTTCAGTTTGTCTTCCTTCCCTCTCAAGTCCCTGTGACTCCAGGTCATTGTCCACTCAGATCTTCTCACAGCCTAGGTCTGACCTGGTTACTCCCCTCCTCAGTCGACTTCCCTGGTTCCCTCTGACCACCAGAATATGACATAAAATCTTCTGTTTGCCCCTCCTAACTCTCCTTTCTCATACCCCCAACGATTCGTGTCTTCTTTGTACACTCAGAGCCTTGAACAGTGCCAGGTACAGTTGCCACTTAGAGGTCTCACTTCTGTCTCTTGAGAACCCTGTGGCGTAGGCACTGCTATTTCCTTCTCTGCAGATAGAGGGGAAGGACCTCACCCAAGGGTCCCATAGTCAGTCAGTGTCTGAGGCAAGGCTCAAACCCACGTCTTCCGTCCTATGCCCAGAGCTGTGGGCGGGGGGGCAGGAGGCCTTGTGCTGCTCTGTCCCTATCACCCCAGAGCCGTACCATCTTGTGTGATGCCACGAATGCCCTTTCTCTTGACCATTGGCACCTGGGCCCCGGGCTGCTGCCTCTCTCTCAGGCCCCTTCCTGAATCCTCCCTGGCCATTTATCCCCACACGAACCCCTGTCCCCCTCCTCGACCCCTCCTCTGGAGCATCTTGACCCATGCTGATGGCTTCTCCCTTCCACAGGATGAGAACATGGTGAGCTTCATCAAAGGAGGCATCAGGGTGCGGAACAGTTACCAAACGTACAAGTGAGTGGGGCAGCTGCCAGGCTCCACCCCTGAGGCTCTTGGCCTGTCTGCCACTCCCTGCTCTCCTCTCTCAGGCCATCCTCAAGCCCTTGCAGGGCCTCATTTTGTAGGGGAGGAAACTGAGGCCCACAGCGGGGAAGGGACTCCAGATGTAGTGATTCATTGAACAGGTCACTGTGGGTGCCTGATCTGCTCTAGCCCCTGTTGTGGTGGTGCTGGGGGATGGAGGGAGGGTCAGACCCTGGCCTCATATCACTTATCCAAGACACACAATCACACAACCAGAAGCCCAGATTGCTCAGTCCAAGCTGAGCAGGAATCCTCTCTGTAACATCCTTGACAAATGACCGGACAGCCTCTGCTTATAGACCACTGGGGATGGGGAGCTCACTACTTGCCAGGGCAGCCCCTCTCACTTTGGGGTGGCTCTCCTTGTTAGGAAGCTGTCTTTACATTGTCCTTACATTGGGCCTTTGTACAACTTCCCCTCTCCCTCCTCCCACTTCTCCTGACCCCGTGCCAAGCAGAACAAGGCTAGCCCCTCTCCCTCCAGGAGTCCCCCCAGACACTTGAAGAAAGTCGATCAGTGTCCTTATACTGTCCCGCTTCCCCTCTTCCTCTCCCCTGCCCCCGGCCACCCAATTCCTTCATTCATTCACATAGTACCATGCATCAGAGAGGTATAAATAGTGCTGGGGGTGAGTGGAGATTTGTTATTCTCTAGGGAGACCAGCACTTTTGAGCTGAGCCGTGAAGGACAGGGGTGCGGGGAGGGGTGGCACCATTCTGAGTGTCAGGACCAAGATGACCCTGAGAGTTCCCAGAGGCCCAGCCCACACTGCCCTTCCCTTCTGTTCAGGGTCTGCCTCCAGCCTGACTAACCTCTGTAGGTAAAAGCCAGTTAGTTTGCCGGGGTCTTGGTTAAGTTCCATGAGGGTAGGGTCCATGGCTTGTCTAAGCCTTGCCTCTGGCCTGGCACCCAGCCTCTCATCATAGGACTCTACGTGCACCAAGCCTTCCCTATGTTATGTCCCCACTGATCCCCCACATCTTTTCTGTTGAGATGTTTCACATTCTCTTCTATTTTTCCATTCTTTTAATTTTGTTGTATTATGTCATTAGCTTCCCCTTGTTTTCAAGGAATTATTTTTCTTCCTTAAGTTTTTGATCCTCTGTTTCAGGTTGATTGACTTTTTTCCATAATTTTCTTGATTGTCCTGAGGTGTAGGGAATGATGTCCCCAGCCTCAAGTCCTTCTTACTATTATTTTCTGAGGTCTGTGCCAGGGCCCACCTTGGCCTTTCTTCTCCACTTCTGAACCATGGCTGAGATCCTCAGCCATCCGGCCCTCTCCTATTTCCTCTGGGCCAGCCCAGCTGGGTCACCTAAGTCCCTGGCGTTCAGGTGTGTGTTTGGTTCTTCGTAGCCATCATGTCACAGGAATATCCTGTCACACTCGGGCCCGGCCCTTAGTCCAGCCATTCCCCAGTCAGGAGCATCTTTTGTTTCTAGTTCTTCGCTACCACAAAAAATGGCTGCTTTGGATATGTTGGTGTCTGGAGGGGCTCTGTCTTTGGCCGCTTAGTCCTGTTCTCAGACTTGCTGAGATTCCAGCAGGGCCTGTGGAGGCACCCCCTGCCCTGCATTAAGCAGGAGTAAACTGCACTGTGGGGGGAGATCTGGTATGGTTCCTTCTCTGCTGCTCACCAGTTCTGTCATGGGGCAAGGCCTTTCCCCCTCTCGGGCCTCAGCTTCTCGGTCTGCAGAATGGGAGGAAGGGGACCTAGGCAAGCCCTAAGGCGCCTCCCTAGGGCCTGGTATTCTGAACTCACTTTTAGCTGTGACGTTCTATGCTTTATGCTCTAAGCCCTGCCCTGCTCTGACATTCTAAGGACAGCACTTTAATATTCTGTATTCCAAGGCCTGCTGTTTGTTATTATCTGTTATTTCTTGTTCTTGTTCTTTTATGTTTCCTGCTCTGAGGTCTCTGAGGCTGCCCGGAGATCCAGAGCTCTGTCATTCTGTAACCATCCAGATCTTGGTCTTGTGCTGGGCCGCAGGGTGGGGAGGGTGGCCCAACCCCCACTGAGCCCCCCTCTAACTGGGAACTGAACAGAAGCTTTGTGTGGCCAGGGAACTGGACAGCCTGGTGCAGTCCTCCAGCTACTCAAAGGGAGAAAACCACAGCCATTTCGAAGGAGGGGTGAAGCTTGGTGTGGGTGCCTTTAACTTGGTAAGTACTGGCTCTCCCCCCCACCCCCAAGCCTGTCTGCCTCACCCCTCCCCTTCCACACTCACACATCCAGGGCTGGGCTGGGCTCCTGGAGGCTTCTCCAGTGACTCAAGGTGACTGTCCCTTTCTCACTCCCATTTTCCCACACATGAATCCCCCTCATGTGCCCAGGCCTGTGCAGAAGGAGACCTCAGCCCCACCCTCAGAACCTTGCATTTCCTCTAGTTGGGTTGACAAGACTCACAGAGGATAAACCCTTAGGAAGGGGCTCAGCAGGGACAGCTCCAAGGGCATACTTTGAGGGAGATCAGAGATGGGAGAGGTCAGTGTGGCCCGCAGGAGGGGTCAGTCAAATAGCCTGCCCACACCAGGTAACTAGGGCAAGGCAGATAAGGCTCTGTCTGGTGCCACATAGAGAGGGTGCTATGTACACTTATCCCCAGTTGAGGGTGCTGGCAACTGTGTATGTGACAGAAGCAATAACCCTAGTTAATGAGAATAATTAGCTAGGAATCAGTGACCAAGTGGTGTGTTTCCTCATTGGTTTTGTGCCACTTGCCCCAGGAATGGGGTGCAAAAATGGCTAGTAATGGACTATAAAAAAGCTGGGAGGCTCCAGCCTCTGAGGTGGGCCCTCCTCATCGCTGGCTGAATGACCTGGACTAGTGGAGGGGCCTTCTGGAGACAGTGTCCTAGATTTTCCAGCCAGAGGGTTTTAGTCTGGGGAAGGAGGGTGACGCGTTTGCCGGTGGGTGGGGGAGAGAAGCAGGTGAGACCTTCCCCTCCCGCCTCTGCTCACCTGTGTTCCCACCCCTCAGACACTGTCCATGCTCCCTGCCAGGATTCTGCGGCTGCTGGAATTCGTGGGGTTCTCTGGAAACAAGGTGAGGAGTCCGCCATGACCGCCTCTGAGTCTCTGTGGCCGCCTGGCTTTCTGCAGGGTCCCCTCCCCCATCCTGGCCCAGCCCCAGCCAGAGTAGCCATCCTGGGGGCAGCTAGATGGCGCAGTGGTTAAAGCGCTGGCCCTGGATTCAGGAGCACCTGAGTTCAAATCCGGCCTCAGATACTTGACACTTATTAGCTGTGTGATCCTGGGCAAGTCACTTAACCCCCATTGCTCCGCCAAAAAATACCCCCAAAAACAAAAAAACAAAAACAAACAGAGTAGCCGTCCTGAGCAGCCCCCCAGCCCCTACAGTGGTTCCCCACGAGCAAATGTTGCATTTGTAGTAGATGAACATGAAATCAGGCTAAACCCTGGGGGCTCCCTGGAGGCAGGGGCTTGCAGGACATGGCTGCTGCAGTGACTCTCCTGGGATGGGAGGAGGCAACCCCGGAGTCTTTCTCAATTCTTGTTTTTAGGGATTTTCCAAGAGGAAAAGGCCCTGGAAGGCCAAGGGACAGCCCCATTTCCTGTGCCCTGCCATGATCCACATCCCTGCCCTCCCTCCTTACAGGCTAGGAGACCTCACAGCTGGAAAGGGAATCATTTTCAAGTCCCTCCTTTTCCCCAGTGCAGGAATCTTCACTGGGGCAACCCTAATAAGCTGGTCATCCAGCCTCTGCCTGAATACTTCCAGTGACAGGAAACTCACTACCTTACAAGGCAGCCTGTCCTATCACTGGACACCTGTGGTTGTTAGGAAACTATTTTTTTCCTTGTAATTGTGTTGGGGGCCAAAGAGAACCATCTGGGGCAGCCCTATAAAACACTAGAAGACAGCTGTCATGTCCCCCCAAGTCTTCTCTAGGCTCAGCACCCCCAGTTCCTTCACCAGTCTGCCTGTGGTGAGTTTACAAGGCCCCTCCTCTGGAGGCTTTCTAGCTGACCAATATCCTCCCTGAACCGCGGTGCCCAGGACTAAGCCCGAGGCAGAGGACGAGGGGCCTCCCCACTCCCCCTGTTTGCTCACAAGAAGTAGCAGAAAAGACATTGTGCAAGTCTTAGGGCAGGGTGTGTGGGCCATGGAAAAGCTGGTGAAGTTTGGAGTCAGAGGCCTGGGTTCAAATCCCAGCTCTCCGCCGATCCTGTGTGGCCTTGGGTGTCACTTAGCTTCACTGCCCTCAGTTTCCTTGTCTGCAGAGTAAGAGGGTTGGGCCAGATGGTGTCTGAGGTTCCCTCTGGCCCTTGGGCCAGGACCCCACGAGGGCCGCTCCCCTCCTTCCCCATCTGTTTGGCTGGGCTTTCTTCTCTTTCTTTTCTCCCTAGTCTCTCACCTGCCTCCCTTTGGTCTTGCCCATTCCCTCTTCTGATTCCTTCTTCTCTTCTCGTTTCTCCCTTTTCATTTCCTTCCTCTCTTTATTGTGCTTTTCTTTATCCCCTTTCTCTAATTCCCTTCTCCCTTCCATTCCCCCTCCCTCTCACCCTCATTTAAACGCTCTCACTCCTCCCTTTCCCCTTTCTCCTTCCCTCTCTCTCTGCCTCCCCATCACTCCTCCCTTTCCCCTTTCTCTTTCCCCCTCTCTCTGCCTCCTTCTCTCTCCTCACAACTCCTCTCCCTTTCTTCCCTTCTGCATCTTTCCCCCTTCTCTTCTCTCTGTCTTTATCTCTCCTCCCCTTTCTCTGCCACCCTCACTGATGCTTTGGGTTCTGAATTATCCACTTACCATGTTGTTGTATTTGCCCTTGATCCTGGCTGGGACTGCCACTGGTGTGACCCTCTGTCTTCTCCTCTCCCCATCTCCCAGCCATGGAGTCCCCTGCCCTCACAGGACCAGCCGTCTCCCCACTCCTTGGGCCTCCCTATCTCAAGGGCGTGTGGTGACACCCTCAGTCTCCTGCTGGGGCGCCCGCCTGGGCCTGGTTCTCCAACTCTCCTCTCCCCCTGCTCAGGACTATGGGCTGCTGCAGCTGGAGGAAGGAGCTTCTGTGCACAGCTTCCGGGCCGTGCTCTGTACCATGTTGCTGCTCTGTTATCACACCTTCCTCAGCTTCGTCCTTGGTAAGATGATGTGCCCTGTGCATCCTCGCCCCTGCCCCAACCCTCAGTCCTCGGTTCCCTAGTTCCCCAGCCTAATTTCTGGACCTGAGGTTAGGGGGAGGAGGAGGCAAACATTTACCAACAATTCATTAAGTTAATTATGTACTTATGGGAAAGGGTACCATGGACTTGTTTTTCAGTGTCATGTGAATTTGATTTGAATGGCTAACAGTCCATCTTCCTCATATGCAATGACATGTTTATTTCAGTATCACAGCTGAATGGGAGCTCTGAAATTTGATTTATTTACTTTAGCATTCCTGTTATCTTCGTCAGTTTAAGAGTGAATTCTTAGGTGGCACAGTGGATAGAGCACTGGCCTTGGATTCAGGAGGACCTGAGTTCAAATCCAACCTCAGACACTTGACATTTACTAGCTGTGTGACTCTGGGCAAGTCACTTAACCCCAATTGCCCTGCAAAAAAAAAAAAAAAAAAGAGTGAATTCTGTCTTCATTTCGAAATAACAGAATCTTCAAAGATTAAGGATTCTAAAAGACCCCAGCAGACTGGGATGATGTGTAAAAATGAACAAAATGAAATTGTAGTAAAGAGTAACATACAATTCTGGGCTTGTAAAAGATGGTCTAGAATGAGCTTGATAGTAGTCATCTAGAGGTGGGGGACCTGTTGGTTTTTGTTGGCTGTGAGTTCCATAGGAACCCACAGTGTTACTTATCTGCCAAAAAAGAATCGTAGTCAGCTAAAGGGAAGCAGGAAGTTTCCTATTCCACATTCATCAAACTGGATTTGGAGCATTGTGAGGAACATTAGCAAATAATGGCATCCAGAGTAGGGTTAGCAGGGTGATCAAGGGGCACCACTATGTATCAGGGTCATCCCCCTCCAGAACATGGATCAAGCTAGTTTTGCCTTCAATGTTGACAGTGCTGAGGGACTCAAATGGCCAAAGGTGCTAAGTAAGGCTCAAACTACATTTATTTCCCTTGATCCAACTTTCTTGTAGCTATATTGATGTATTTGACTGGTCACCTGAGGGCTCACTAAGGGCTCTCTTATCTGGAGTAAAGGTCCTTCACACTTGGTAGACATCCTGCCAGTGGCCACACCCAGCCCCACTGACCAAACATATTTCCATATGAAGACAAGTGATTGTACCAAGTACCTGTCCCAAGTACCACAGAAAGTTTTGTGCCAACTCCTCTCCCTTTGACACCTCAGTAAATACCCTTTATAAAAGCTGAGTCTGGCTGACTAAATGTTGGGAAGCTCACTCATGGGGACTCATAAGCTGCAGCCTTTGAAGGATACCCCTACTCCCTTAGGAATAATGGCCAGTACTGTAAGGGGAAATATAGTAGTCATGCCCTGGGGACTGAAGTCATCACTGGGAGTGACTCCAGGGTATATGCTACCATACGAATTTATCAGAGACGGACCACAACAAGCATCGATTAAGCACCTACTGTGTGCATAGCTCTGTTCTTGGTGCTGGGGAGATAAATGGATTTGGAACGAGGTGACTTGGGTTCAAGTCTTGGCTCTGTTGCTCAAGCGCCCTGGGCCCCAGTTTCTTCAGATATAAAATGAAGGAACCAACCTTTGAAGTCTCTTCTAAATTTAAATCTATGCTCCTGTGGTTGTTGTTTGGAAACTAGTAACCATCAGCAAAAACAAATATTCAAATAAAAATTTTTTAAATATTGGTATACAAAGTTCAGAACTCCCTGTTATTTTCAATTTTTTCCCCAGGGCATTGAGGGTTAAGTGACTTGCCCAGGGTCACACAGCTAATAGGTGTGAAGTGTCTGAGGCCAGATTTGAACTCAGGTCCTCCTGAATCCAGGGCTGGTGCTCTATCCACTGCGCCACCTAGCTGCCCCTATTTTCAATATGTTTAAAGTCCATATCCACATTAACAAAATAATAACAAATTCAGGTTGTTTTGGAAGATTCTGGAGATTCGGTGTTTAAATAAGACACAATCCAGACTTTCAGGGATCTTAGAATCTGGCAGAAAAGAGAGATAAAGCCCAGTGACATCCTCCTGTCAGGGAGGTGCTGATGTCTCCTGAAGGCTCTGCTAGTGGAACACAACAAGGCTTCAAGCATGGCCAAAGACAGAGAGGCTTCTCCCCTGAGCTCATGCCCCAGGAGCTGAGTGCTTTCGGTAGTGACAGCTCACTTAGGAAGGCAGAAAAGGGCCAGCCTCTGCACAGGTCTGATAATAATAACCACTGAGACACCTTGTGTCCATTCTCCATCTCATTGCGGCCTCACAACAGCCTGTGAAGTAAGGACTGCAGGGATTATCTCTGTTTTACAGATGAGGAAACTGAGGGCCAGAGAGGCCTGAAACAGTACTCAGAGCCCTAGTCCAGGAGTCGGAGGGTCTGGGTTCTAATTCTGTCGTGACCACTGATCCTCTGTGGACCAAACGCGGTCCTCCCTCCTCCTCACCTCCCCCTCAGGCTTAGTGTCTGCAGAAGGAGAGGACTGGATGCGACGGCCGCTCTGATAGGAGGCTCCCTGTGCCAGGCTGACCTGCCGGGATGGCCCTATGAGCCCCCATAAGTGGGGCACCCTTTGAGCTGTTCCTCCAGACTGGGCTGCAGTGACTCACCCCTCCTCATCACAGCACATGTGACTGAGCACACTCGCTGAACTGCTGCCCATGACCCCCCCCCAGCCCCCTGCTGGGTTCTTGGGCTCACCAGCCACCATGGGGTGAGGAAGGGGTGCAGAATGGTGCTCTCCCCTCTGACCTTGAACCTGTCTCTCTTCTTGGGACCACAACAGGAACAGGGAACGTCAACATCGAAGAGGCCGAGAAGCTGCTCCAGCCTTACCTGAAACGTTACCCTAAAGTAAGCTGCCCTCTGCTGTCCCTTGTGTCTCCCCAGGAGCTTCCTATGGCACTCATGGAAGCCCAGAGTTAGAAGGGACAAGAGGCCAAGGCCTACTGCCCGCCTCATGCTTCCCTAAGGCTCTGTTTGAATGCCTCTAGTGATGGGGAGCTCACTACCTACCAAGACTGTTTAGTCCTAAGTTCTGGTGTCAAGCAAACCAGTCTGTCCCGTATTCCTTGTGACAGCCTTCAGGTAACTGAAGACAGTGACAGGCTTTTTGGGGATCTGGCCCCCCAGTAAAGGGTTCTGTGGGGGCTCCTGTTTTGCAGGGAGCCATCTTCCTCTTCTTTGCTGGCCGGATCGAAGCCATCAAGGGCCACATTGACGCAGTGAGTAGCTGAAGCTTTTGGGGTCCCAGAGCCATAGGTTTAGATCCGGAAGGGACCATCAAAGCAGCTGGTGGGGCACCGTGGATAGAGCTCTCAGTCTGGAGTCAGGAAGACCTTTGTTCAAATCCTGCCTCAGGCACTTATTAGATGAGTGAACCTGGGCAAGTCACTTGAACATTAAGTGCCTTGATTTCCTCATCTGTAAAATGGGGATAATGGCGAGATGTGAGAATCAATTGGGATAAAAAGTGTAAAGCACTTTACCAATCATCAAGTGCTATGGAAATGAGTCATTATTTTACAGATTAGTAAACTGAGGCAGAGGACTTAGGATATTTACCCAGGATCACATAATTATGACATGTCTGAGGTGGCAGCTGACTCCAAGTCCAGTGCCCTGACCACTATGGCCTCTGGGAGAGGGGCCCACTCCTGAGCCAGTCTCCAAAGGCCTGGGACGGGGAGGCCAAATGAATCTTGGCCTTGCACCAGACCAGAGGTAGGTCTCAGAGCTTCATATAGGGGAGACCCAAGGAGGAGGGCGGGCGGCCAGGCTCTGCCCTCAGGGAGATTCCCAGTCTCAACAAGACTGGCCCACACATCGCCATTTGAGAGGGGGAGAGAGGGTTGCACAGAAGGAGGGAGAGCTGGCTGTGAGCTGGAGCAGTGGGGCGGCTCTGCGGAGGAAGCAGGCCTTGAAGGTCACGGAGAAGAGACAGGGACTTAGTCAGCAGCTGCTCCTAAATCCCTAGCACCGAGCGAGTCATAATGGACTGGCAAGAATAATTAAGAAAAAGGATCGTGACCCTAACAAGTGCCTAGGCCTTCACCCTGCAGTGCTGGAGTTTCCTAAGTCACTTTCTTGCTGACGGGCTGGGAGGTAGAGCAGGAATGTTATCCCCAATTGACAGCTGGGGAAAACGAGGCATGGAACAGTGACGTAATTTACCTGAGGTCACAGTGTGAGAGACGGTCAGAGCTGGGAATCAAAGCCAGGCCTTCTCATTCCAAGCCTGAGCTGCCGTCCCCTCTGCCCTGTCTCAGCTGGGAGTCTTGCCCATGGCCCGCCGGCCCCCAAGTCTCCAGAGAGACTGCCCAAGGCCCCCGACCTGTCATTCCACTATCACAGCATCATTACCAGGGCCCTTAGCGGCCTTCGTAATATCAGTCTATCAAGGTGATAAAGTCTTGAAATCCTGGCGTCTCAGAGCAAGAAGGGAGCCGCCCACACCTAAAAGGAATCCCTACCAGACCCTCCCTGAGCAGTGGGGGTCCAGCCTCCGTCCGGTCTGCTAGCGCTTCCTGCCACTGACTCACCTGAAAATGTGCTGAGCAGACCATCCACGTCTGTCAAAGGCACTGGGAAAGATGTTAATAGACAGATCCTTGGGACACTCCCCTGGAGACCTCCCTCCAAGCTGACAGTGCCGTGTTAATGGCTGCTTTGGCATCTGACCATTCAGCCAGTTCTGAGTCATGGGGATGGAGGGTTGGAGATGGAGGAGACTTCAGAGGGGGGAGGGCTTCAAGTCACCCCCCCGCCATGTTATAGGTGAGGAAACTGAGGCACAGGGTAATAAAGTAGCAGAGCCAGGATTTGACCCCAGATTGATTCCAAATCCACTGTATTATCCTGCCTCAGTTCACCTACTTGTACTTTCCTCTTGCCCACATATCTCCATCTTATCCACTGGAGGAACAGCAGGAGAAACTTCATTAAATGCCTCTCTAAAATCTCAGGACACAAAAGCACAGCCTTCCATAATCTCCTAGTTTCCCTGTTAGATAAGAAGATGAAGTGAGTCATTGCTGAAGCTATTCTGTTCTCTCTGATCGCTGCTTCCTTTCTAAATGCTCAGACCACCCCTTTACTATTACATCCTAGAATTTTGCCAGGAGTTGGAGCCAAGCTTCTTGACCTATAGACTCCCTTCCCCTTTCCTTTTGGAAAACTGGGACATTTGCCCATCTCCACGACTGTGGCATCTTTCCTTTCTTGACGGTCTGTCAGAGATCCTTGATAGTGGCTCAACAATCACATCTCCCAAGTCTTTTGGCACCTGGGTTTGTCCAGGCCTTGGGCCTCGAACTCATTGAGGGCAGCGAGGCCCTTTCTTGTGATCGATCCTTACTCATCTTGGGTTTCAACTCTGTGCTAACTCTTCTGGTCTGTCTTTTCTGCCCCAAAGATCATTCTCCTGGGTAGAGGAAGCAGAAACTCTAAGTGTTCTCTCCGTTGTCCACTCTCATAATCCCACTGGCCCCAAGCAGTGGCCCCATCCCTTCTTTGATCCGCCTCTTTTCCCCCGTGTAACTCTCAACCACCAGCCTCGGTGCATTCTGAGGTTTCCCACTCCAGACACTCTTCACAGGGGATTCCTCTCCTCTCATGTCCATCCTATTGCCAGCCCTTACTTCCATCTTCTTTTGTTTTTTAAAAATCGGATCTCTGGGGGCAGCTAGGTGATACAGTGGATGCAGCACCAACCCTGGATTCAGGAGGACCTGAGTTCAAATCTGGCCTCAGACACTTGACACTTACTAGCTGTGTGACCCTGGGCAAGTCACTTAACCCTCATTGCTCCTACCAAAAAAAAAAACAACCCAACAAAAAACCCCGAATCTCTGGCCTGAATTCCTGGTACATCCACATTGGTCTCTTTAGAGCAATTGGCCTTTTCTTCCTCATTGGAATTATCCCCCTTTGTGTCTTCAGAATTTTATTCTTGGGGCAGCTAGGTGGCTCAGTGGGTAGAGCACCGGCCCTGGAGTCAGGAGGATCTGAGTTCAAATCCGGCCTCAGACACTTAACACTTACTAGCTGTGTGACCCTGGGCAAGTCACTTAACCCCAATTGCCTCACTAAAAAAAAAAAAAAAAGAATTTTATTCTTGAGCATCTCCCACCTCCTGCCCCTCAATGGTTTGACTTCCCCCATAGAATTTTAGGTTGTCCATGGGGTCCGCCTAGCCTTTCAATGACTCTTTTCCAGAACGACCCCACCCCCCCATTTAGAGTCTTGGAATCAGAGCTTAAGGACATCGAATATCAACACTGAGAGGAACATTAGAGCTAACCCTCTAAACCATGGGTTCTTAACCCAGCAACTATAAACTTGTCTTATCTATATGTATATGCATGAGCACATATATTTTTAGGGGCAGCTAGGTGGCACAGTAGAGCACTGGCCTTGAAGTCAGAAAAACCTGAGTTCAAATCCAGCCTCAGGTACTTCCTAGCTATGTGACCCTGGGTAAGTCACTTCACCCTCATTGCCCCATCTGTATATGTATATGTATTTATAATTATATTTCTACAGAAGTGGTTTCCTTTGCAACTGTGCATTTTGTTTTGAGCCTCTAAGAACACAAGCCTGTGAGCTTCCAACCCTGCTCTAGTCCAACCCTCTCATTTTAAAAATTAGGGGAAGTGACTTACCCAAAGTCACCGGGCGAGTCTGGTCAGAGCCAGGCCTGGGACCCTGATTCTCAGCCCAGTGAACTTAGCTCTCAATGAGCACTGAGATCTTACTTGATATCGGAGGACCCTCTGCCAATGGAAAATCTGCATTTCAACAGGGGACCAGGAGGTACAGTGGAAAGATGACTGGGAAGAGGAGGAGGAGGGGTGCTGAATGGCCGCTGAGGGCCCTGGCCAGGAACTCAGGCCCCACACGTGTACATCTGTCCCTGGCAGGCTGTGCCCCAGGGGAGGGGGGAGGAAAGAGGGTCGCTATACTGAGAGCCCCCAACACGTGTGTCTGTTCCTGGCAGGCCATCCAGCGCTTCGAGGAGTGCTGTGAGGCCCAGCAGCACTGGAAGCAGTTCCACCATATGTGCTACTGGGAGCTCATGTGGTGTTTCACCTACAAGTGCCAGTGGAAGATGGCCTACTTCTACGCCGACCTGCTCAGCAAAGAGAACTCCTGGTCCAAGGTACCGGAGGATGGAACTGCAGGAAGGCTGGGGGGTGGGGGGTGGGGGGTAGTATTAAAGGGCCTGGAATCCAAACCCAGGCTCAGCCCCACTTACTTACTCATTTGTACTTAGAACGTTGTTCATACGAGAAAGATCTGTGGGTTTCAGTGGACCACAAGGCCAACACCGACATAGTTTGTTTTTGTTTTTTTTAACAACAAACTTTAGACCCTGAGACTGAGAGGGTCTTTGAGTCCTCAAACCCTAGACTCAGACAGGCCTGGAAACCTTGGAATTCTAGAGTGGGGCCTTGGGATCAGAGACTCAGAATCCTTGCGTTTTGGAAGTCTAGAAATCTAGAATCTTCCAAGGTGGAGATCCAAGAACTGGGAACTCTGAGGAGCCTGGAATGTCAAAGTAGGAAGGGCGCTCAGAGGCCCAGGACAGGAAATGCTGGGCTCAGCTCCTCCGGCTACCCACCTGGGCCCTCCTCCCAGGGGCCCTTCCAGCAGTCGCCCCACTGAGTCATAGATGGGAAGTCAGGTGTCTGCTTCAGGCTCCCTGCCTTCTGGAGCACACCCGTCATACCTCCCAGTGACACCCTGGCTCCAGAAGGCTCCTCTGTCTCCCAGTACTTTGCTGTCTGTTGTCCCTCTTGAAATGGCAAAGAGCAAACCTCGTTATTCCCAGTTTGCAGTGAGGGAAACTGAGGCACAGAAAAGGGAAGTCACTTGTCCAGGGTGGAACTGGGATTCAAACCAGGTTATTGCTCCCAAGTGTGTTTAGCCAGAAAAAGGGGCCTCTCATGGGGGCAGCTAGATGGCGCAATGGATAGAGCACTGGCCCTGGATTCAGGAGGACCTGAGTTCAAATCTGGCCTCAGACACTTAACACTTAATAGCTGTGTGACCCTGGGCAAGTCACTTAACCCCAATTGCCCCCCCCCAAAAAAAAAGAAAAAAAAAGGAGGCCTCTCTTCCTCCAACTCTGCAAGGAAATTCTGGGAGAACCAGGGAAGCCCTCCCTTCTTCCGCCTCAGGTCAGGGAGTGCTAGGAAAGGTGTTGGGAATGGGGTGAGGCCCCCCAGAGTTTGGAGCCCTGTGTGGATCCTGACTAGGGGAGGGGGGAGGGGTCAGCAGGAGAGAACGGCGGGGGGCTGGAGACTAGGCCTTATCCTGACTCGGCTGCCCACGCCCTGTGTGGGCCCCTCCCTGCACCTCAGTTTCTTCATCTGTAAAATGGAGGGATTGGGTTATGGCTCCTCAGCTCCCTTCTAGATCCACAATTTGAAACAGGACTGATTTACAGTGAATTAACAAGTGATCGAATCAGTTCCCAAAGACAGCCCCATCACAGTCCTCAGAACACCACATGCACCAGCCTGGTGGGCCAGGAATGACCGTCCTTGGTCCTTCTGTCTCTGAACTCCTTTGGGGGGGGGGGAGGTCCCAGAGAGAAGCAGAGGAGGGGGGGTGAGCCTGGGCTTCCCTTCTCTGCAGGGCCGCCCGCAGAGGCTGCGGGGAAGGGGGTGCCTCGGGGGTGCTAGGCCCACACCATTCCGGACGTGCCCCCATGACCCTTGGGCTCTGGATTCAGAGAATGGGAGTCTGCGCTGTTCACAGACTATCCACCAGGGGGCAGCACAGAGCCAGGCGCTAGTCCTCAGGTCCTATGAGCTCTGGCTGGAGGGACCCTAGGCACCATCTACCTTGTCCAATGCCCTCACTTTACAGATGAGCAAACTGAGGCCCGGGGGGGAGGAGGTCATGGGGTGGGAGCCGGCAGCGCTGGTCTGACTTCCTGTGCACTGTCACCCGGGGCTCGGGACACAAAGGCCCGGCCCCAGAGCCGCCCACATCCCCCCTGCTCCCCTCCCCTTTGCCACGGCCTGAGCCCGGACCAGGCAGAAAGCCTCCCTCCCACCGGAGGCTCCTGCCAGGGCATGTTCCCAGTAGGGTTCCCACTCCCAGAGCCAGCGGGCTTTCGGGTGGACTTTTAGGGGATGTTTCTGGGTGTCTCCTCAGGAACAGCCTCCTTTCCCACGTGCAACCCCCCCCCCCCCCCCCCCCCCCCCCCCCCCCCCCCCCCCCCCCCCCCCCCCCCGAGCTGGGCTCGCTGGCCGCAAAAATCCCAGAAAGTCAGAGCGAGGAGGAGCCTGGAGGCGACCCAGGCCACACTCACTGTTGAGAAGAAACAGTAGCCCAGAGAGGGCTGTGGCTGGTCCAGGGTCACACAGCAGGCTTGTGGTAGAACAGGTGTCCCACCTGATTTCCAGCCCAGGGTTAGGCCCTTTCCCCTGTCCTGCGCCTGCCCCTTGGTCCTGGCTGTGCACCCAGTCTCCCTCTCTGGGCCTGGCCACCTCCTCTGGGCAGTCCCGGCCTCTGAGGCCCCAGGGATTATATCCTTTTATTTCTATTTCTTTCTATTTCTATTCTATTTCTTATTTGCTTTTATTTCTATTTCTTTCTATACTAATCTAGTATATAGCCTCGATGCCCTGGGATTTGGGGTTGAGGGCCAGGGCTGCCAGCCGCAACAGACCCCAGAACCAATGACTAGCACATACAGCAGGCACAAACTCCATTCAGCCCAACTCAAGAAGCCATTATTAAGCACCGGCTGCGTGCAGAGCTGAGCGAGGAGTAGAGGAGGCGAGGGGAACCCCTTGCTTCGGGTCTAGGAACAAGATAACCAAGATGCCCACCGTTACACAATCAGGGCCTCCAAGAGGGGGACAGATACAATGTGTGGTGGAGTCCACTGGGCAGAACTAGCAGCTGGCAGGGGGAGGGAAGGCTCAGATAAGCCAAAGGAGACTCAGACCACCAGTGATAGAGTGTCCAGTCAGATGGGCCTTGCTGCTGTGCCCACTTACTGTGCTTCATCTCCCACCTCGGAAGAGATACCAGGGAGTTGGGGGGTTCAGGAAGACACCAGAAGCTTGGAGATCAGAAAACACTTCCCCTGGAAGGTGATGCTTGAGCTAATTCTGAGGGGAATGAGAGATTCTGACTGAGAAGGTAGGAGGGAAGGCGTTCTAGGCATGGGGCACAGCCAGTGCAAAGGCATGGAGAGGGGAGATGGAGCCTGTGTGTGATGAGCCCAAGGCCGGTCTGGTTGGAATGTACCATGTGTGACTTTGGAAGGGGAGGATGGGCCCATGTTGGGAAGGGCCCAGGAGAGGAGTTTGTAGCAAGGCCTAGAAGCAATGAGGAGCCCCTGGTGCTGTGCAGGTGGGCCACCAAGGCCACCTCTCTGAGTCTGTCAGCAGGCAGCTGGGTCCCTGCCCTCAGGAAGCTCCAGGTCTAGCAGGAGGAGGGAGGCCCTACTCTAAAGACCATGCGACATAGCTATGAGGAGGAGCCTGGGGTTGTGGAAGGCAGGCCTCACTGCCCACTGGGGAGGGTGGCATCTGACCTCAGCCTGAAGGGACTGGCCAGATCCCAGAAGGGAGGGCATACCAGGCATCGAGAATGGCGGGAGCCAAGGCACGGAGGAGGATGTCACAGAGGTCACGACTCGACTGGAGCACAATCGGAACGGACGAGTGGGGCCTTGATGCCAGGCCAGGGCTGTCATTTGTGAGCAGCAGAGAGCCAGCAAGGTCTTTCTCCCCCCCGACCAGGCCACCTACATCTACATGAAAGCCGCCTACCTCAGCATGTTCGGAGAGGACGACTACAAGCCTTTTGGGGACGATGAAGTGGAGCTGTTTCGGATGAGACCCTCGCACTCCCGGCGCCCCCTCCCACAACCTTCTGCATACAGGAATGCTGCCCAGAGGGCGTCTCTCCAGTCCCTTGGACCCAAGTGGGAATCACCTTCTCTGGCCTCCCTGACTGATGGTCATTGAGCCATTGGTGAAGAAGACCTATAGTGATGGGAGTCACTACCTCCCAAGGCATTCGGTCAGCAAGTATTTATTGAAGCAGCTGCTGTATGCCTAGCCCTGAGCTAGGCACAGTGGGCACACAGTCCAGTGATGAACCTGTCCCTGCCTGTCCATGAGAGCTGACATCTAGGAGGGGGACACCCAGTACACATCTAGTGATAGCCACGTCGACCTTCCTAGTTAACTATATCCCACTTTCTCCAGTGGCTCCTGCTGACCTTTCACCCTCCCCCCACAAAACTCATGCTCCTCCTCCCCCACTATCTTCTTCCCGAGGCTGACACCTCCACCTGCACAAGCAATCCCCTTCCATCCTGTCTCCTCCTCAACAGATAGCGACCCCCTTTCATACTTGTCTTCAGTATCCCCTGTGTCTGGCTGCTCTCCTGCTGCCCCCCACACACCCCTGCCTCTCCCATCCTCACTGACCCTCCTTCGTCTGTTTCTCCTGCCTTCAGGGATGTCTGCCCTTGGTGCCTCCCCTCTCCTCCTCACCTCCTCGGGGCCTGGCTTATCATCCCACCAGACTTCCCCCTCCAGAGTTCCCAGGGACAATTCCTCCCCTCAGCTGCCAGGTCCACATCCCCATCCTTCTTGACTTCTCTGCCCCACAAGCAGTTTGGGCATTCGAAGCCCTTGGTGACCTGCCCCATCCTGCCTGTCCAGTCTTAGCCCATACTCTGGATGTGTGCTCTTCAGTGCTGGGACGAGGCCTCCTGGCTGTTCCATCTCTGGGCTCTGGGCCTTCTTTCTGGCTGCCCCCATGCCCTCCTCCCCTCCGCCTCCTGGCTAACATCCCTCCTCTTACAGGAAGCCTTTCATGATTGCCTTTCCTCTGATTCTCTCCAGCCTAAGTGACCCTGGGTGGGGCCTCTGTCATCCATGGATGGAGCCACATAACCCCTGAGGTCCCTTTGAGCTGATATTCTGTGGCCCCGTGATGTTCACATGGGTCTGTGTTCCAGGTGGGGGCCGGGCCTTTCTGCCCTTTACCTCCCCTTGAGTCAGCATTGTCCCAACCCCCATGGGGCCCAACACCTTCCCACACTCCTGTGCAGCCTCCCCGGGGCAGGCTTCCTGACCTCTGTCCCGTCTCCTCGGCAGAGCGGTGCCAGGCCTGAAGCTCAAGATTGCCGGCAAGTCTCTGCCCACCGAGAAGTTTGCCATTCGGAAGTCTCGGCGGTACCTCAACCCGAACCCCACCCCGCTGCCTGTCCCGGCTCTGGTAGGAGTCCCCCTGCCAGCCCCCCTCCTGCCCCTTCCTAACCTGGGGCAAGGGTCAGGGGGGCTGAAGGGTCAGAGGCAGCCCAAGAACCCTTCACCTCGGCTATGGAGGAGTCTTGGGCACCGGGTCCAGGTTAGGGCAGCCTTGGGTTCGAGGCATTATGGGAGGAGGCCCTGGCTCTGAGTAAAGACACCAGCAGGATGGGAGCTGGCAGGGGGACAGTCTGCCTCGGGGGCCACATGTCACAGGGCAGCATTTAGCTTATCTCCTCCCCCGCTCCCACCCCGGAGGAATAGTGGCAGAAAGCCAGGAAGCCCTGCCTGGAAACAGGGACACACAGGCCGGCCACTCCCTCTCTGGGCCTCCGTGCCTCCCCATATAAGAAGAGGAAGGGCATTCGACTCCATGATCTTGAAGGCCCCTCCTGGAGTCAGGAGGCCCCAAGTCCAAATCCTGTTGGAGGCTCCCAGGCTGTGTGACCCTGGGCAGGTCACTTAACCACCATCCGCCTTGTTCATCTCTGTTGTAACAAGGGATAGTAATTGCACCCCTCTCCCAGGGTTTTCACGAGGACAGGATAGTGTTGGTCAAAGCCCCTAGCCGGCGCCACCCCCAGCCTCCTTCCTGTCGGGGGAGGCCTGTGGGAAGTCCCCAGAGCCACACCTAATGTGCAACCAGTCCACTGTGCTGAGCCGGAGGACACAAAGAGCCCCCTGCCCTCGGGGAGCTGCCGTCTAGCAGGAGACAACTCTTGCTCTGTTTACCTGCAGACCAGCAGCCCTGGGAGGGGCCTTGGGGCAGCCCCCACTTACAGAGGGGACACACCAGACTAGCTCACACAAGGGGGTGGCCGCAAAAGCCAAGGCTGGGACCCAGACTCCCTGGCGCTTTCCCAGGGCTCCCGCTGCACACGTGGGGGGGCGCAGCTGAGGCACAGGGAAGGGAATCGGGTGTTGGGGGGGTCTGCAGGGACTGACTGGCCACGGCCCCTCCCCAGGAGATGATGTACATCTGGAAACGGCTACGCGGTGATCGGGAAGCAGCCGCAGCTGACGCAGGGCATGCTGGGGATCCTCGTCAAGGCCCAGGAGACCCTGGGGAAGACGCCAGGTGACCCTGCCCCGCCCCAGGTTAGGGAGGCACTCCCTGGTGCGGGGCCCCTCCCCCAGGCAGGGCCGGGTGGAGCAGCAGGCCATTCTGGGAGAGGCTCGATCATGCCTCCCCATCTCCTGGCTCCCCTCATCCAGCGCTGCCTAAAAACTCTTCCTCTTCACTTCCTCTTGCATCTCCCCAAGAGCCTCTCTCCTTGCTGGTGCATGGGCGCCATCTGGTGGCCAGAAGTTGTAACTGTAGGTCAGTCAGTCAATCTAGCAATCAGTAAGCATGCTTCCCTGCCCTTGAGGAGCCCCCGGTCTGTACAGGGAGACAACATGCAAACTACTATGTGCAAAGCTATAGGCCGGGGAGATTGGGGATAATCAGCAGAAGGTGGGCACTGGCATTAAGAGGGATGGCAAGGGGCAGCTAGATAGCACAGTGGATAGAGCCCCGGCCCTGGAGTCAGGAGGACCTGAGTTCAAATGTGACCTCAGACACTTGACACTTACTAGCTGTGTGACCCTGAGCAAGTCACTTAACCCTTATTGCCCCACAAAAAAAAAAAAAAGGAAAAGTGAAGGAAACCAGGAAGCTTGAGGTGAGGAGTGGGAGTGCCCCTGGCATGGGGCACAGCCAGGGGAGATGCCCGGGGTCTGGAGGTGCAGGGTCTTGGGCAAGGAGTGGCCCGGAGGCAGTAGGAGCCACTGGAAGTTATTGCATGAGGAGGATGCTATGGCAGGGCCTGTGCTTTAGGGAGATCAGTCTGACACTGAGAGGGGAGGGTCTGGAGGCAGGATGGTTCCCCCCCCTCCCCAGCCATTGCTGCGATTTCCATTTGGTGCCTCCTGGATGGGCAGAGAATGGCAGAGACCCGGGGGCCTGTGGCCCCTCTCACCTAGGGGAGTCCCACAGGCCCTTCACCTGGGAGAGGTTAGGCCCCTCCTGGGCCCTTCCTCAGCCCCTAAGTGAGCCCTCCCCAAACGTCCACTGAACCGTGGATTGTCAGGCCTCATCCATCACACCACACTGCTCCTCAGCAGACTCGTCAGTCTGCCTGTCAGAAAGACTTTGCTGCCCAGGATCGGCAGATTTCTCAGCCTCCTGATCCCAGGGGCCTCCCGAGCTCCAGGCTTCCTAACCGAGTGCCAACAGATTTCAAACTCAGTTCAGTCAGTCAGTCAATCGAGGGCTTTATTGAGCGCCCACAAACAAAGGAAGCAGTCTCTGCCCTCGGCACTTACAGACAGATGCTGTTCTGCAGTGCATTTATTAAGTGCCCCCTACTGTATGCACAGCTAGGAGAGCTCTGCAGCCACATTAGGCTGAGAAATGCTTATCTTGTTCTGAGGTATCAAACATCTTTCCACAGGACTCCCTATGCTGCCTGCATCACATTCACATGTACCTGGGAAACATTTAACAAAAAAATTAAACATTAAAAATTAAAACACATATAAAACAGGTAAAATTGCATCTTAAAATGAAAGTCACTTAGATGCCCCCCCCCCCATCCTCATGTAAGGTTTAGGGCCCCCGTTTCTGTTTGAATTTGGTGCTGAGAGGTGGGGTCCCAGTCAGTCAGTATGTATTAATTGCCGCCTGTGTGCCAGGCCCTGTGGTAAGTGCTGGCTGTGGCAGGGACACTGAGGGGGCCTCTGCTTTCAGCAAACGAGTTCTCGGTGGATGACCTATGCGTGGTGAAGCTGCTCCAGGGCCTATGTCTGAAGCACCTGGGCCAGGTCACGGAGGCCGAGGAGAACTTCCGGTTTATCCATGCCAGGTAAGGGGCTCTGCCATCTGGTAGCTCCCTGGCCTTGTCGGGGGCCCCCTGCCCCCAGCTCTGCCCCCTTCTTGAGAGGCAGCGGGGTAGTGAGGGAGTCACAAGACCCCGAAGCAATAGGGAGCCCCATGAGCCTCTAGAGGGGTGACACGGTCAGAGAGGTGCTATCTGGCCACGTGTGCTGGTGATGAGAGAGAGGGGACACATGAGGCAGGGACCCCTGTGGAGGTGGGAGGCGATGAGGCCCTGAGCCAGGCCTGGCTGTGAGTGGGGAAGAAGGCAGGTGTGCACGCGTGTGTGCATGTGTGTGCATGTCCACATGTGGGTACATGAGTGTGCATGCACATGTACATGTATGCAAGTGATGTCATCAAGCTGGACACCACAGAGCCTGGCCATAGATCTGGCTGTGGGGTGAGTGCGAGGGGCTCTAGGGTTATCTGCCTCCTCCTAGCCCGAGGGGGGACGATGGGGCCCTGGGCCGGAGGCAACGTTCCCAGGCTCCCTGGTAGGTAAGCCATTGGGGGACGTTTGCTTCTCTGCCACCTTTATTCCTACGGCCACTAGGTGGAGCTGGTTGTGCACCGAAGGCCTGCCCTGGAGTCAGGAAGGCTCACCTTTCTGAGGTGACCTCAGACACTGACTAGCTGTGGGACCCTGGGCAAGTCACTGCACCCTGTTTGCCTCATGTTTCCTCGTCTGTCAAATGGGCTGGAGAAGGGTCAGACACGACTGAAAAATGACTGAAGGACAACAGTGAACCACCATTCCTGGTTCTGTCTCTGGGACAAGCAGAACCAGGCTGATCACTGCTGGAGCAGAGCGTCTTTCAGCCCATGTCTACCCTCACACCACACACACACATTCATACACACAGCCTCATGTACTTTTTGGTTCTGCTCAAGTCCCCTCCCCTCTCGGAGCCTCAGTTTCTTCCTCTGCAGAGTGAGGCCTCAGAGGTCTCTTTCTGTTCTAAGTCTGGGGTCCTGGGGTCCCTCCCTGCTCCAGGGTGATGTCTGAACCTCCCTCCCAGCAGCATCAGGAGCATCTCTCCGCCCCAGGCCGCCCAGGCCCTGCAGAGGAAGTCCAGGCATCCAGGCCACATTCCTGGGCACAGACAGCGTGGGGAGGCCTCCAGCTGACTCAGGCTCTCGGCCCTCGGCCTCCCTCCCATGGTCACGCTGTCTTGGCCTGGGGCCAAGCCTGGCTTCTGTCCCTCCAGGGCCACTGAGTTCAGGCTCTGCAGCTATTAGTTATGTGACAAGGGCAAGTCCCCCAGCCTCAGTTTCCACTTTTGTAAAAGTTCTGTAAGATGGGGAGGGGGGTGCTCTATCCTGCCTGCTCCACCAAGTCTTAAAGCACCAGGTAGGCCTGTGGGAGCCATGATGACTGGACTTGGGTGGACATTACTCTTCTCATCCTTGTGGTTCAGGGGTCTGGCTCCTGAGGGCTCTCTGCCCTGGAAGCCTGACAGGCCTGGGGGGAAGCAGGGCCCTTCCCTCATTTCAGGAGAATTTTCAAGCTGGAAAGGACCTCAGAGATCATCCTGTGTAGTGCTACCTTCTCACTGTACCCATGAAGGTCCAGACAGGGTGAGACTTGTTGAAGGCAGTCCAGCCACTTCCTGGTAGTCTGATACCCAGCCGAGGCCTCTGGCTGATCTGCCCCACAGGCTCCCCTTGATCCTGGCATTAGCTCAGCCCACTCCAGACACTCTGTAGAGGGGACCCTGAGGCAGAGAGAGAGAGCTTGGATTTAAAGACCAAGGGCCTAGGTTCAAATCCTGCCACTGTGTGATTCTGAGCCCTGACCTTTCTGGGCTCAGTTTCCCCATGATGAGTCCAAGCCTTAGCCATCTGTCTAAGAGATCTGCTCTACCTCCTCTCCATTAGATCAGAGGAGCTGGGGTAACCACAGAGGCCTACTCAGCCCAACCTCCTCATTTTACAGGTGGGGGAAACTGAGGCACTCGTGTTAAACGGGATCTTATAGAAAGTTAGATTTCAGCTGGGACTTTACAGAGCTGGGGAGTTGGGAGTGAGGATGAGGAGGAGATCTTCCAGGTTGGGGCACAACAAGTACCAATGGCCCTGAGGCATGCCACAAGCAGACCTGGATTTGAATCCACCCCCTGATGCTGGCTCCTTTAGCCTTGCGAAGCTCAGGGGTGTCATCTGGACAACAGGGTTAGCATTGCCTGCTGCAGCTCCCTTAGGCCCAGGTGAGAGACCCAATAGAGAGGCCACAGGAAGGTCAGATGATCCAGGCTATTTGCTGGGCAGGGTGTGCAACACATTTCTGACCTGGCTGGGCCCACCTTCCTCCACCAGGACGGGGCAGAGGGAGCAGACGTCACCAGATGTGCAGAGCCCGGCAGGCCCTACCCCCTGGGGCTCCCACACCACCCAGGGAGACCTCTGGGGACCAGGGCTGTGTGTTCTGCCCCGTGAGAGGCCCGAGGGCAAGATCCTTCCTTACCAGGATCACCACGGGTCGGGTGGGCCTCCTGGAAGCGTTAAAGGATGGGTAGGAATTCAGCCCCCTGAGCAGTGCGCACCCAGAAGACAGTGAGCCAGTTGAGCTGGAGAGGACTGTGAGGGGAGGGGCATGTCCCAGGGGAGGGTCTTAAGGAAGGCAGAGGGGTGTGAGCCCCAGCTGAACCTTCAGCCATTTCCTGGGATGTGGGGGCCTTGGGGCCGGCCCCTAACCGCTCTTCCTCCTCCTCTTCCTCTCTGTCTCACAGTGAGAAGAAGATTAAGTACGACCATTACCTGATCCCCAACGCTCTGCTGGAGATCTCGCTGCTATGCCTGGAGCAGGGCAGGACCGAAGAGGCTCTCAAGTGCCTGGAAATGGCCAAGTAAGAACCCCCCCCCCCCCCCCCCGCCCAAAGCAAGGCTGCTCCACACAGGGCAGAGGGGCAGGGGTCCAGGAAGCTTGGCCCCCACAAAGAGCCACTTCCTTCTTTTCATCCATTACTGAAAGCAGGCCCTGATCAGGGAGCTGCCAGCCCTGGGGTCCTGGGACATCAGAGCTGGGAGGGCCCTTAGAACACCAGACGTGGTTGGGGCCTTACAAGCAGTCTCAGAATCCTGGAGTTTCTACTGGGAGGGACGTCGGCCTCAGCAGGCACGTAGCCCAGTTCAGACTTGACCAAGTGGCCATGGGCTCTCTTGGTAGCTGGTCGCACTCTCATTGGGAAGGTTTTCCAGACATCCGGCCTGCATGACTCCCTTGCTCCTGGTTCAACCCTCCAGGGCCACCAGAACATGCTTCGCCTTCTGATATTTGGGTCTAGTCTTGGCCAGACAGTCCCAATTCTTTCATTTGACTCACAAAGAGTATGGGCTCAAGGTGCTTCCCCATCCCAGTCTCCTTCCTAAAATTCCACACGGAATTCCAGTGTGTGTGTGTGTGTGTGTGTGTGAGAGAGACTGGGGCAGAGGACAAGAAGGGACATTGATGGGTGCTGTGGCTCCCTTGGAGCAGCCTGAAATCACATTGGCTCTCGTCAGGGCCACATCACACATGCTGGGTTTGCGGTCCACTAAGACCCTCTCCCCTTGATTGTTTTCAGATGAATTGCGGTCTATTCATAGCCCTCCCACCCTATTATGAAAAAACACTTTCAAACCCACATATCCCCGTTTGATTTCATTTGATCATATCTGGCCAACATTCTATCCCTCTCAACTTTGTGTCAGTTGCACACGCCATCTGTCTTTATCGGAACCATTGATGAAATGTTCAATGCAGGATCCTTGGGGCACTCCCCACTACAGGCCTGACCTTCTTCCCAGTTGTCACTGAACCAATAATGACAAACTTTGGGTCATTCTGCACCCAGCTCCACAGCTGTTGGACCTTCAGCTCTTCATCCCCTCCATGAGAATAGCAGGAGTTTCCTGCCTCTGCCCCCGCCTTAAATCCGGCTAAACAGTTTGGTGGCGCCGGCCTGGCTCCTGGTCACTGCTTCCTTCTCTAGGTGTTCACAAGTGTCCCTTTAAGCTTCTGGTCTAGAATTTTGCCAGGAACTGAAGTCAAGCTCCTTGGCCTGGTTTGAAGACTCTGTTCTCTTCCCTCCTGAAAATGGGGACATTTCACCTTGTTCCAAACCTGGAGTCTGTCGACCTCACCTCTCCGCCATCCTGGGACGGCCTTGTCCACGTCACCCCTCCCTCCGTCTGCTTCACTCTGCTCTTCCCCCCCTCCCGCCTTTACCTCTCTCAATGATTTTGAATACCCCCCTCCAGCCATGTTCTCGGTGTGGGTCTCATCCCCACACTGTGAGGTCAGACTCACCTCTTGGCATCAGGTAAGCTAGAGCTCATTGGCTTGTTCCCCCACATCGCCAGAGGCTCGGGGGACGGTTTTCAGTCCTCACCCACTTCCTGTGTTGTGTCTCCAGTGAATCACTGGCTGTTTCATGCTTGGTTTCTCTTGTATCTGTCTACTGTCTCTGGTGTCTAACTCGATGCGTAGGTGATTCTCCTCCCTCCCTGCCTCTTCCAAGTTCATATCAAAGGCCTTTTTTGGATGAGATTTGCCCAAGTCCAGGCACATAGGAAGTTTACTAGCCCCTCCTAAGGTTCACTCCATCCATGACCAAGAGCCCCCATTTTCTATACCATAGAGAACCCCTAAGCTCCTCCCCAGACACCATCTTCTGCCTTTGCATCTGAGGGGCAGAGAAGAGGAAGATGCCACCCAATGCCAAGACTTTCTCATCCTTAGCAATCCCTTCTGAATTCCTGCTGGTGGCACCATCTGCTCTAATGACTCACTGCTAAGGGGGGTGGTGGTATTCAGTGTGACAGCCTTGGTGCCCCCTCTGGGTAAGGGGGCGGATATGGGCAATGGTCCATGAATCACCTCCATGACTTGTGAGGCCTGTTCCTGCTGAAAGTTATGATTCTGTGATTATTTTTTTAAAGGTTTTTCATCTTTGTGTCACATACAGACCCTAGTGGGACCCATACCCTTTCTCATGACCTATTTCCTGAGGTTATCCAACAGGAAATAGGGTGGGGGGCTTCTGGGATGGTTTTATCTAATTGGTTTCCTTTCACTTGGATTCTTCTTTTCCACCAACATTTCTGAGATAACATAGATGTAAGGGCACTTCTCCATCTTCAGGAGTTATGTAAATGTTAGCTAGGATGACTGTAGTTCCCGTGCAGGGCACTGAGACAACTATGGAGATGCCTGCCCACACCCTGCCCTCAAACAGTGCCCAAGTTACAGTAGAGAAGAGAGGGCAGGAGCACACATCCTTTTGCTAGCAGGAGAGGGGCAGCCAAGGCAATGAGGGAGCTTTGAGGAGGGGAGACTCGCCCAAACCCAAATGCCCTCAGGCCCAGGGGATCTCATCTTTGACCTGGCTCTCATTCTCCGCTTGGTCCTAGACAAAACTACAAGAATTACTCCATGGAGTCCAGGACACACTTCCGGATCCAAGCAGCCATGCTCCAGGCCAGGGCAGCCCCTGAGGATGGGGGCACCTCCGAAGTGGCTGAGGTGCTCTAGCTGTGGGTCTCGGGGCTGACCCTGGCCCGAAAGCAGGAAGACAGAATATTTCAGGACAGTCGGCCCCTACCTCTCACCCTTGGGTGATGGATGGCAAAGTATCGTTGGAATTGAGTTAGTTGGGCCAGGCGGTTCCCCCTCCTCTTCCTGGGCCAGAGCCTGCAGTCACCCCCAAACAGGTCATCACTCTCCACTGTGATGTTTAACAGAATGTTTCACGTTTACATTTTCCTTAGAAATACAGTGACCACGTCATGGGGGGTCACTCAGGCCCAGCCCACAGGCTTCTGCCTTGAATCCAAATTAGTCAGAAATGTCACTCCCTTGTCATTCGAGGCTGGAGAGGGAGACACTATTCAGGTTTCCGGTGTCCATGTTCTAGAGCTGAGCATGGGTGCCTGTGGCTGGGGGATGGATTCCACCTCCCCCCCAGCTCCTCAAAGGGCCTGCCTGCTCCCAGGACCCTCTGTGGCCTTTCCCCTTGACAAGCCCCTGGGGAGCAGGGCCCAGCTAGAAACCTTGACCAGGGCGCCTGTTACCTCTGCAACGGCAGGAGCAGAGTGGAGGCCTGAGCACAGAGGAAGGCACCAGACCCAAGGCAGGCAGGATGGGCAGGACTCTGGGAACCCCATCCATGAGCCCGCCGAGGACCCGTGTGCCATCCCATCCCATCCCATCCCTGGCACTGTTTAAAGCCAAAGCAATTTGTGAAAGCGGCAGCAGTCTTCTTGACTTTGTTCTAAGACACCCAGTTTATTTAATGACAAACAGTCTGTTTCCTTGGAAAGTCATGGTTCTCCATGGCCTGTTCAGCACATTTGTGATTTTTCATGGTTTGAGAAGAGAAGATATATTTCAGTAATAAAAACTTACCCATTTGAGAAATAATACGATGGTCATTTCAGTAAAAGACAGCCTTCTTTCTAATTCCTTGGTGGGAGAGGGGCCTGCCATCGGCTTCACTGGTCTCTTCCGTCTGCACCTCTAGAGGCTCAGGCTGTTGGATGGGATTCCATGCCTGCAATACCTTTTGTTCCTTCCCTCTGACACCAGCTGTGTGATGCCGGGCACATTACTTAACTTCTCTGGGCTTGTTTCCTGATCTGTAAAATGAGGGCCCCTGAGGATGTCACCTGTAAGATTCCTGCTCTTTAAAAACCCCCAAACCACCTCCACCAGGAAAGCCTTCCTGCACCTTCCCTAGTCCTGACCTTCCCCTTCAGATCTTAGCAAACACCAGAGCTGCGTTGTGTTGAAACACTTGACATCCGACGTTGTGCACTGTAGGGATGGGTGCTGGTGTCTTGTATCTCACTGCACTGGGAGTTCTAGGACAACAGGAAGGTCTCTTCCTGCTCCATTCACAGCAGGGACTGAGGAAACACTTGCCGGTCAACATAAAATGTCCCAAACCCAGGCATTGCCTGGTGGTGCTTCTCACCACGACCAAGGCTGACCTGGGCTCAAAGGGCATCTGCTCCAACCCTTTCACATTAACAGAGCAGGAAACTGAGACCTAAGGAGGGGCTTGGTGGAGTGTCAGAGATGGGACCCAGAGACAGAGTCTCTGCAGCCACAAACTCAACTGGCCTAGGCTGGTGCCCATTGGGGAGAGCCCTGCCCCAGGAGCCCAATCAGCAGACACTTGGACCCCACCCTGAGGCCACTGACTTGTCTACGTGAGGCCAGGGAGTTGCTGTGTATGTAGGGCTGGGGAGTAAGAAGGTTGACAGGTCCAATAGCTGGGAGGACCACTCATCCAGGATGTGGCAGAGGGAGGGTGGTTGAACTAGATGAACCACTCTTAGGTCATTCTAATTCCAGGATTCTATGAGAAGGAAGAAGGGAGGAAGAAATGTCTCCAATGGTAGCTGGGTGGTGCAGTGGTTAGAGAATGCACTGGAGGCTAGAAGAACTGAGTTCAGATCAGATATGTGCTAGTCGTGTGGCCCTGGGCTAGTCCCTTAACCTGTTTCCTCATCTGTAAAATGGGGGTAACAGGACCTGCCTCCCAGGATTATCACGAGGATCAAATGAGATAATGTGTCAAGTGTTTTGCCAACCTTAAATGTATAATAATTAGCATAACCACCATCTACAAGACATGCAGCTTATTATTAATTAGTCCACAGTCCAGTCTACAACTGTTTATTTCCAGATGGAGGAGGGTGACCTAGTTTCAGGAAACAAACAGAAGAACTGGTGTCACGGACGTCTCTGGGTTTGAACCTCAGCTTTGCTACTAAGAAGTTGGATGCCCCGGGATGAGCCCATCCCCCTCCTGGGGTCTCAGCTTCCTCCTCTAGAAAATGTCAACTGAACTAAACGGTCTCTAGGATGACTGGGATTGGACCAGAGGTGGTGTCCTGAGGCCAAATCGGGACGGCATCTTCCTCACCCCAGGCCCAGTGCTCCATTCTGATGGATTCTGGACTACTCCCTGACATCCCCTGTTCTGAGGCCCCTCCCAGCCCTGACATCCCCTGTTCTGAGGTACCCTGCCCTCCCCCCAGCTCTAACATTCAGTGATTTTGTATCCTTGTTGTCAGGCTGCTGCTGCTCCCTCTGGCCTTTCGGCTGTTTCACTGCCCACTTTTCTGAAGCATGCCGTGGTGCTTGTCACTGCTCAGCCCTGCTGGCAGCAGCCTTGGCCCTCCCTGATAAGGGGCGTGTGCCAGGGCTGTCTCCTTGATCACAGCTGGCAGCTGCAGATAGCTTATTAAGTACCTCACGTGCCAGGTTCTGGGGAGCGGAAGACACAAGACAGACATTCTCCTGGAATTCTGAGGCCCCCTCCAGCTTGGACTGTTCTAGCAGATTCAGTTGAGATCTAGAAGAGGCTACTTAATCCCCGCCTTCCCCAGAGTGGGATCACTGGGTCAGAGGGCAAGCGTCTCCCTCTGTCAGGACCAAACCTGCATCCGTGTGCCAAGCTTTCTCATCCAGGTGGTTTTTCCTGTTTAGACTGCGGGACAAATTGAGCTCTGCAGTGCCCAGTGTCCTTCACAAGCAGAGGAACCCACCGTCCTTAGGGAACCTCTCTTCTCTTTAGGTCTCTACCCACACCTCAGGGCAGGGTGGGAGGGGTCTTCACAAATCACCCTCTCTCTGTCCCACTCTCCGCATCCCTAACAAGCAGGGGCTGAACGAGAGGGACTTTAAGGCCCTATGAACCATGACGGCAACACAATTCTGGTGCGTATCCATGTCCCTGATTTGTGCTTCACTTGGTGTTAACAACCGGAGGCCCATGAAGCAGATCTCTCTAGACTGCATTTGTCCAGGAATCCAGCACAACCTTAAAACATGCACAAGAAACACTATTTTCAAATAAATTTAATTGACATCTTTTAACTACATATTTTTGGTTTTTGTTTTGGCAGGGCAATGAGAGTTAAGTGACTTGCCCAGGGTCACACAGCTAGTTAAATGTCCAATGTCTGAGGCTGGATTTGAACTCAGGTCCTCCTGAATCCAAGGCTAGTGCTTTATCCACTGCGCCACCTAGCTGTCCCCTATGTATTTTTTTCCAGATATAATCCCCACCCTTAACTCCTGGAGTCAAATCTTCCCATAGAACAGAAAAACAGTTGAGCAAAAAACAACCAAGTCTGACACTGTGTGTGTGTGTGTGTGTGTGTGTGTGTGTGTGTGTGTGTGTGTGTAAAACACTGTCATCTAACACAGTGGAAGGTAAGATTCAGGTTAAAAAATGTTTTACTTTTAAGACTTATTTGCAGTACAGTATTCAAGGCACTGTAGATTTTATGTTATAAAAAGTGAATGCTGTCTGAAATGAACTATTTTTTACATGTTAACACAAAAGGATCACAGAATTCTAGGGAATAGTGAGAAAAATATTTTGCATTTTACCAATTTTATGTTGTGTACTGAATTTTATTGGTTATTGCATGGTTACTGTTAGGAAAAGTGCATATTATCAGAATTAATGTTTTGCTATAAAGAGTTTTATGCAGAAAAGTGTATTTTCAGAGCTCCTAGTGAAAGATGACAATTTTGGGGGTCACAGGAACCTCGCCCCAAATTTTTCCATAGGTTTAATTTATCAACATTAGTGTTTTTTGACTTTCTCACCATTTTCTAGGAGCATTACCCCGGTGAAAGCTGAAGATTGATGCTAATTTATTCAAAAGAAAAAGGGCAGGTAGAGGGGACTGAGAAGTGGGGTAGTACTATAAGTTAAGAAGGTATAATCACAAAGAACTAGAAAGAAAGTTGTGGTCTAATCAACTAGGGAATGGTTAAACAAATTGTGGTACACGAATATAACAAAATACTATTGTGGTGTAAGAAATGATGACTCATCATTCATCTTGGGCAAGGAGAAGTAAGCAGAGCCAAGAAAACAACATACAAAATGACTACAACAATGCAAGTAGGAAGAGCTGCCACAAAATATACTGCAAAATTACAAAGAGCAAGCTTGGTCCCAAAGAGAGCTATAAGCAGATGTGGGGGGCATCAGGCGTCCAGGAGTGAAACACTTCAAATCATCAGATTGTTTAATGTTTTGATCAGTTTTGCTGATATTTTTCTCTCTGCCCCGCCCCTCTCCCCCACCCCCCCCTTAAAAAATGTATTATCTCTCTGGAAGAGAGAGATTTAGGTGACAGGAGAATTTAGGTGACAGAAACAAAAGATAGAAGTAAAAAATTTATTTTTGAAAGCTAAGGTAAACTCACGTAAAGAAATCAAGGAAACAAAGGTTTGGGAGAGCCTATTGAGGTAAAGGTCAAAGAAGGGAGAAACCAAACTGATTTGTTGTTAGAGTATTTTAAAGATCAGCCAGACAAAAAGAGGAAACATGATGAATTCTGGGGAATAGGTCATGTGCCTGGAACAAAGGTATGATTTACTTAGTGATGGGGGTACTTTGACTATCTAGAAGCTGCTGCAGTGCTTTCTCTCTGCTGAAAGCAGAGCAGCTAACTTACTGATAATCAAAGATGAGAGAAGGCAGAGCTGCTCTCTATTCTGTTTTCTCTGTCAAGAAGAATGATGTTTGTACTGGAGATGAGGGAACAAAAATGGGAGGCTGAGACCCAAGATAAGGAAGGTGACGAGAAGAGTACCTGGTTCCCTTGTGGAATTCAGGTCACCTGGCCCAGGTGAACTATCTTTGAGTCCTGAAAGAATTGACAAATGAGATTGCTGGGCCACTATCAGTGATATCTGAAAGACCAAGGAAAATGCAGGAGGTACAAGAACAGAGAAGGGCAAATGTCCTGATTTTCTAAAAAAGAAGAGAACAGGAGTCTGCCAACTCTAGGCCAATGAGCTTCAATTTCTAGGAAAATTCTAGAAAGGACCATTGAAGAGATGTTGGTGACCATATAGAAAGGGGAGTGATAATGATAAAGAGCCAGCATAGCTTCAAGAACAAGTCATAAATTTTAAATAAAAATGTTTATTAAAAAAATAAACAAGTCATGCCAGACTCAGCTCATTTCCTTTTTCTGTCAGGGTTACTAAACTGATAAATGAAGGGAATGCTGTAGACAGCTACAACATTTTTACCCAGATTTTAGCAGAGCTGTTTGATACTACTCTCATATTATTCTTGTGGAGATGAGAGCACGAGAGGGATTCAAAAATGGCTGGCTGGTTAGTCTCAATGAGCAGCAGTCAATGGCTCGGTGTTAACAAGACAAGGTCTCCAGTGGAATGTCCCAGGGACCTGGACCTGTCCCTTTGCAGTCCAAACTTTTTCCTCCTCCAAAGACTTCTGCTGCTGTGCTTGAGCCACAGCATCCACATGCCACCTGTAGCATTGATGGAGGTTGATGAGGTCTGAGATTTCACCTCCACCCATACTGAAATGCCAGCTGTAATATCACTGGTGTTCATGATGCTTGTGGCCGCTTATGGCTGTAGAAATGTGTCAACATCAATTCTGCATAGTCAGAGCAGTCTTCCTCAAGGTGGTTGCCATGAGATCTATACATTTTAATTTTAATTTTTGTTCCCGTTGGGACGGTAAACAAGTCTCGAGAACATAAGAGATTAGGAGGTCATGGCTGTCTTTTACCTGTCCTGTGTCATCACAAATAGAAACTGAATGTCTTACTGTCACACTCTGCAGATACTTGAACGCTGGTAGGGGATTTCTCCAGTGTGATGTTTAAAATCTATCTGTGATGTCTAAAACATCTAATGTGTGGTCGCCTTAAATTAGCAGCTTTAGCACCAGTCTTTGGGTATTAAGCATTTATTAAAGCATACCAGGTATTAGAAAAAAAAAGAGCACGTGGAGTTAAGAAAAGGCCTATCTAGCCTAGAGTTCCAGCCCGATCGGATTCTTCCTCAGGCCCCGCCACAAGCCTGCTTCAACCACAAACTCCCCTCAAACTGAGTGCGGAAGCTTTTTATAGGTCTGGAGCAGAGGCGGTCCTTACACACTGCTTCCAGCTGATTGGCAGGCCTCATCCAAATCCATCGGTTCACTGACCTTGAAGGTGTTCTCCAGTCAAAGTCCTTAGCTTCTGAGAATGCCTTCTTAAGGGCTGGCCAGGTGTGGTCACAATGTAATTAACCTGAAGTAGGCTAATCAGCAAAGTCACTCACTCTCACTTAATTCAGTCAGTTTAGATTAATCTCCAGGTGGACCTTTGAATATCTGCCAAATCCCATTATTTTCTCACAAGAGGAATAATAATTCACACCCACAAGAAAGAGATGTCATCAAGAACATTGTGGGTTCTACTGATCTGCTCAAAGCACACATGGGCTGCCTTCATCAGGGCAAAGTCTGCCATCTTTTTCTTGTGTCAAACTGAGGCCAAGGTGGAGGAACCAGTGGTGAACTGCACAGCCTGGCCTCAGTTGATCAGGAAGGACCACTGCTTTTACTAACTCCACAGAAAATGCAACAGAATTATTGAGATTTGTAGCATCCTCAAACTCGACAGATCCAGGGCTCCACTGGTAGTGTTGGTCAGGCTACCATGAAAATGTCTTCATCCTATTGATGTTGTGCCCATCTTCAAATTGCTGGCATGGCTCTTAAAGTACTGCTAGAAGCCCCTCAGCCTTTTAAATGCCTGTCAGTCAGCGTCTGTAGAGAAGTGGAGTATGGACAGACGGGTGTGGTCTACAATGCAGTGTGCTCTCACAAGGCTTACACAGCCTTGGTGGTCCTGCTGTTCCTGATGAAGGCACTCAGTGCATGGCACTGTTTCCCCGGTGTCTCTGAGAAGTTCTGGCCTGCCACATGGGGAAAATGACACATTTGTGGACACAGAGAAAAAAAAATCCAGTGGCTCCTAAGAGGCTGTGGTGTCTGTTGCAACAAAGATTTTCCTCATGTCTACTGTCAGGTCAAGTCAATCTCTGAGGAGAGTCAGGCACTCCTGCCTTAAGAGCAAGCATGGGAACCCTCTGAGAATTCCTGACTCATAAGCATATCTGCTGTGTTTGGGGTTTCACCCAATACCTGCTGCTGGTGACGCAGCATAAACAATGGGTAGGGCAATTCTACAACTATTGGCCCAAAAGGTAATTACTGCCTGATAGGGAACAGTGGGCATGACTCCAAGCATGAGTCTTTCATACAGACAACTGGCATCTCCGTCTTGATTATGAGAATGTACTCACCCTCTGGGAGTAAGCAGTCCAAGCAGCTGACCCACTCTCTTGTCTGACGGATGTTATGAAGACACAACATCAGAATATGAAGACTGTTGATTTTCAGGTAGAGAAGACTGCAGGAGCAACACCAACTTCAAACTTGTTTGGGGCATTGTTCAGATTTCCACTCACCATTCAGCTGACTGGTGCATGGAGGAGGGGCCTGGTACTCAGGCCAAAGCACTGCTTCTCTGGGGCAAGATCTTGGGCATTTCTCCAAGTATCTCAGTAATCGGGTTATCCAAAGTTGCTGTGTTAAAGGAAACCTATTTTAGGCCACACATGCCTTTAATCATCTTCCTTAAGGTGGGTGAGCAAAACTGCAATGACTTTTCTAGAAAGTTATTAAGTATTAAGTACAAACCCTTAGTCTGAGGTAGAAAACATACTTAAAGCAGTGATGTCAAACTCACTAAACTGTACATAAGGACTTGGGTTTAAAATGTAATCTTATCTATGTTTTATTAAATATTTCCCCATGACATTTTAATTTGGTTCTACCCACACTCCAGAGTGTTGTGGGCAGATAGGGGCACTATTTTTGATACCTCTGATGAATGGGGTACTGCTGCCTATGGTGCTTCAAACAGTGCTTACCACTAGGAACCAAATGACCACTGAAGTTCTTTGCTAGAAGAAAGACTAAGTTAGACCTATGTTACACCACGGCAGGTTTTTTCCAGAATCTGGAAGATTATTTTGGCATCTATGTTGATAGGACAAAGACTGGAGGCAGGGAGACCAATTAAGAGGCTACTGAAATAGTCCAAGGGAATGGTGATGAGAATCTGACGCTGGTGCTGGTTTTGAATGGAGAGAAGGAAACTGATTTGTAGGTAGAACTGATCCAACCTGAAAACTAACCGGAAGTGAGGGGTGATGAGGGAGAGGGGAGACTAAGTTGGATGTGAGGATCATGGGGATGTATTGATGTGGTGCTAGGTTGTGCAAAGAACCCTTGGAGTCTGATGCTCAGCACTGGCATCTGGGAAAAGAAAGTGAACACAAATCTTCTTTGCATCCCCCACATTCAGTTATGCAACCCCCAGGGGGTCCTGACCCATAATTTAAGAAGCTTTGCTCTAGTTCAGAATCCTTTCTCAACAATCACTTTGGAATATGGAATAAATACATTCATCTCAATGAACAAAGAAGACGGTTAAAGGACCCTTTTATGCCAGAAACTTTGTTATTAGAGGTAGGAATAATGCACAATACCTAGCTCACAGTAGGTGCTTAAATGTTTGACAAATAGATCCCAAACATTTTGTACTTATTTTCCCAGACCCTAATGCTGTACTGAATACCTAGTAGGTACTTAATAAATGCTTATAGATTGATAACATTAGAAAAATGGGGCATCTAGGTGGTGCAGTGGATAGATAGAGCCTTGGCCCTGGAGTCAGAAGGACCTGGGTTCAAATCTCACCTCAGACACTTACTAGCTGTATGACTCTAGGCAAGTCACTTAACCCCAATTGCCTGATGTATATCTTGCCATTGGACCCAGATGACTCTTGAGGAGAGAGTGAGTCTGGTGACTTTGCACTGCCCTGCCTCACTTAAATCCAATTCAGTGCAAGGCATGACATCACCTCCTGATGTCATGGCCCTCTTCAAGAATGAAGGACAAACAACACTCACATTAAATATTAATGAAAATGGTAGCAAACCGTATGCATCAATGGGCAGAGGATCAGGAGAGCAGTTTTGCTTGACTGCAGGTGGAGACTCAAAATGAGCTTTCCGTAGTGTGCTACGGTACCAGGAAAGCTTGGATGACATGAAGCTACGCTAAGGAACTGAACAGTGTACAAACGTACGAGAAAAAGGTGGTGAGGGTTGTGTTCCTTCCCCTGCCTATTCCTTCTGGAGAACTGTGCTCCGTTTTGGGCATCACATTTTAGGAAGGGCATGGATAAGATGGAAGACTAAAGGGGCAGCCAGACAGGCAGAAAGCCTCAAGCTCACACCAGAGGAGGAGACAGTGGATTTTGGTCTGCAGAATATAAGATTTGGGAAAAGAGGATAGCTCTATTTATTGATTTGAAGCACTTTCAGGTATTTGTTGTTTAGGGGTGGGGAGGGACAGAAGCAGGACAACAGTGGAGCAAGTTGCCAAGAGGAAAATGTTAGCTTTGTTATCGGTTTCTGCCGACAGGCTTAGCTCTGAGTGGAGTGGACCCCCTCAAGGGAGGGGCTCCACCTCACTCGAGGTCTTCAAGCAGAAGGTGATACCCATTTGGACCAGTGGCCCCTCACCTCCCTTCCAAGTCTAAAGTTCTGTGTTTCTGAGCTGGCTCAGAGGAGGGGAGAGCAAGCTCTTCAGGGTTGTTTGAGGAGGGAGCCGCAGAAGACAACGGTCTCCAATCAGTGGAATGAGGACAAGTCTTCAGGTCCTCCTTTGTGTAGCCAGGGACCAGGGCTGGGAAGCTCACGCCTTTGGCAACCACCCCTCGAGCTGGAGGGAAAAGAGGTGCTCAGGAGGTCATAGGAAAAGGAGAGAACTCCCAGACTCTACCTTCTCACAGAATTATAGGATATTTCCCTGCAAGGGTTAGCTGAGGGTAATTTGGGGGCTGAGTATAACAAAAATCAAGTTTTAAAATGCCAATACTGCTTGAGGTAGCAAAATGACTGAGGTGTTCAAGTGTGTCAGTCAAGCCGTAAAAATCACCGATATCAGAATCCTTACTTGTTTTGATGGGAGTAAAGGAGTGCTTGACTCAAGGTAGAAGCCATCACCATGATTTGGGGATTTCACAATGTGCCCAGGGTCAGTTTGTGCCCTTCCCAGGGATGCACACAGATACTGTGCTGAACTACTTTTGTCAGGTCAGTGTATGCCTTTGTAAAGGCATTTTGTTCCTGGGGGATTCACTAACTGACATATCCCCACATTCTACAGCCCCTTTCTTATACTCCAGAGACAAGGGTACAAAGTCCTGTTATAATTAAGCTGATGACTAAGGGAGACTTTATTTGTATACAGTAAGTGGTCTGGTGAAGAGAACAAGGAACTTGGAGACCAGCTCAGTTGCTTACACTTGTATAGCGCTGGCTTCCCTGGCTTTCTTTTCTGGATCTTCCACCATTCTAACAGGCTCCTTTCTTGTTTCACATAGATGACATCCCCTCCCTCACCTCTATGCCTCTGCAGACCATCTGGAATGCCTACCTTCCTTCAAAGGGGCCACCTCCTCCATGAGGTCTTTTCTAATCTCCCTACTCCTAACCTACTTTGCACAGATTTATCTGTATCCATATAGTTTTCCCCAGGAGCTATTTTGTTGTGGTCTATCACCACACTTCATGGCACACAGTAGTACAGAATCGTTGCAATAGCAGGTACTGCCAATCTCACAAGTTGGGAAAAAGCACTTTGTAAGCAATACAGTAACTGTGACTTCTTATTATAGTAAGAACATTTGGAGTCATTTGACTTCCAGCTCTAGTTCAAACAATAGCTAACTATCAGTCCCTGGGCAATTCATTCTGCGGGTTCTGAATTTCCCTTTCTATTAAATGAGTGTGAACGGACTATATGACCTTCCCAGTCCCTATCGATTCTAGCCTGTCCAAAACCAGGTCCAAATTCCAGGTGCCTAAAGGACATCTTGATTCAGTCATTCATAGTTGTGGAAAGGACTTCAGCCTCAGGAAGCCTCTATGTCCCATCTCCCACATGGGACCCTCTAGATTCAGTCTGATTCCATGAAAACGCTGGCTTCTTGGTCTGGGTAAGTCTGCTGATTTTGCTCTTCGTGAATCAAGCTCCCCCCCTACCCCCAAGATCTTTTAAAATTCACCAGTTCACATGTAGTTAATTTTCACTTAGTTTATCAATGGCCTCTCCCCATTTTGCCATGGGTTGAAATACACTGAAGGTGATGACAATTTTGACTGGGCTATGGAAATCTAAACCTATCGATAAGTTCTACATCCTTGGGACATCCAGTGACCCTATGATCCATGCCACATAAATGGAATGGCTACTATACAACAGCATGTCACCTAGGGTTTTGAAAGCAATTAATTTATTTGTTAAATTTACATACCACTGTTTGAAATCGAAGGGTTGCTTTTTTTTTTGAGGAGGAGGATATTCTTATGGAATCAATTCTAACTTTAGCCCTTTATAACTGTTATAACTTTATTCAACAACTTAGTAAAAGCAGAGGTTTATGGTTCTTAACATGGTATAAGGAGACCAAAATAAAGTTTAACAATACAAAGTGCCTAAAAAAAGCGCATTCAACTCAGGAACCAGTCACTTCAATAGGACTTCCAAACTTTTCCTAATCAAGCCTTAGAATAAATAAAGACTAAGAGCAACCTAAAAGACGTTTAAAAGATGAAAGTTCATTTTTGCCAATTTTAACAATCAAGAAAAAGAAAGTCTGGCTATAATACTTAATGACACGGGCATCACGTTTACATAGAAAAACACACAATGATAAAAAAAGTATCATCACTGAAAATATTGCACAACTTCAGCTGTTTCTTATCGGATTTGCTTTATGTAACTGGGTGTAATTGAATTAATAAATAAAAAAAATTCGACCAAGAGACACGGCTAACAATTTAAATGGACCTGATACTAGAATTTCCTTTACACTTTTCTCAAATTCATCTTCATGTCTTTCCATTATGGATTAATAGGGGGAAAAAATTAATCATGTGGAGACCCTCCTGCACTCAAATGACAAACCTTTTAAAAAAGTACTTACGATATATTTCACTCCTCTAGAATCTAAGCACAGAGGACCCTCCAAGTCTGTGTGTTTGACAATATAAAAATGTCAGGGAAAGGACTCAATTCCAAACAAAATAGAAACATTTCCTGATTCCTTTGGGTTAAGTTGAGACTGCATCTCTTTCTGCTCATCTCGGATGGGTAACTGCAGGGCCAGAGTGGAGTCGAATGCCTAAAAGTCACAGTAGAGTACAATAAGGAAAAACAAACACATGCGAGCTGGAAAAAAAGATGACGACCACATCTTCACGAGACCATCTCTACTAGAAACACTTCCGGAGCTTAGAGATTTCTTGCTTTCTTACATCAGCTGCAAGAAAAAGAGAAGGAGAAATTCCTTCTTTCTTGAGATCACAACTATGAAGTCATGTGGTTATACAAACTCAGCATTGGTGTGCAAAAAAACCACGAGAAACATCTACCTTATTATTTCCACCTGCTTGCTTGGTCAGTCAGCAAGACTAAACAGATACCTTCCAAACAGAGATCGAGATACGGTTTATTTAACTTCAATCACCTCAGAACTACAGTAATTCGAGATGCGGTATCCTTTTGCTAAGGTCCAAGACAACAAGTCTTTTGGGGAGAGGGAGGAAGAAATGACCCAAGTCACAACTGGGAATCTTTTTTCTTGTAATACTCATCCCTATGGGGGTCTCCCTTCATGTTCTACAGCACAGTGGTCTAATTTGAGCTCAAAAGCCTTAACATTTTAAGTCTGTCCCAAATTTTAATTCTTACCATGCAAATAGTCAAATGAATTAAGCGAAACCCTGGACTGAGTAAATACTAAAATCATGTTCCTTGGGTTGATGTCTGTCCTCATATTAAGTCACTTTCTTTTTTCAAAAAATAGAAAAGGGATAGTGCATCTCAGTTGGCTTAAGAGCTAGGAGATCACTTGAAATTCTGCATAATCCTAACTGCAAACAGAACATAGCACTTTTAACAGGTTATAAATAAACTGGTTTTCAAGCATAGAGGCAGCCCCAACAATAACAATACACTATTTAAAAAGACCTAAGGCAATGGATTCCATCTCCAATGGAAAAAAGAACTGTGCAAACAAGCTTAAAACTACTTCTTTGTGCCAGTGTTATAAAATGTAGCTTTTAATAAAACCTTGACCCAAATGCTAGCAACTTGTGAAAAGAATGGGGGGAGGGAATGAAAGTTATTTCATTTAGGAAAAATAACCCCTACCTTGCTCCTAATAAAATCTTCAATACACACAATTTAAACATCTACAGCTGCTGTAACACTTTACACAATTCCTATGCACTGGAACAAGAACAAGACTAAGTACAATTGTAGTTTAAACACTGGGTCAAGGCTTTATGTAAAAATACCTTCCTACTTGTTCCTCTGGACTCTAAAATATCATGGACTTTTTCCAACATCTGCAGCCATTCAGGAATTTTTAGGAAATGACTTTTGTGCATGATCTTAATTCCTGCTCCCTGGCTCTGTGGGCTCAGTGACCAAAGATCAAAACCATCCAAAGCCAAGGCTCCCTTGACTCGTCAGAAGAGAAAGCCGAAGCTTAGTTAGTCTCATATGAGGAAAGCAGTGCTGCATCCACTGGCTCCATGCAGGACGG
This sequence comes from Dromiciops gliroides, assembly GCF_019393635.1. NCBI lineage: Eukaryota > Metazoa > Chordata > Mammalia > Microbiotheria > Microbiotheriidae > Dromiciops > Dromiciops gliroides. The sequence goes on from NC_057864.1 coordinate 27,553,698, forward strand.
GCACGTGAAGGACCTCATGAGCCAGTCGTCTATACAGTCCAGGTGATAAATGTGCATGCACGGCAGAAACCGGATTGGGTCTCCATAAACAAAGTCCATCATACAGATCACACACCTAGTAGGAAGAAAGAAGAAAGAAGGTTGGAGAATGGTGCTCATTTAGGACACTCTTCTTGTGTCTGCTGTGAGAAATGAACATTTCTCTTCTTGGATTTAATGATTAATTACTGAATCAGACCCAAGGTTTTTCTCCTTTTCTACTCCCGCATCCAAAAATCAATCCATGTGGGAAATCTTTCTCAAGACCTTCCTAGCCAGGATGGCTAAGATCTAATCAAAGACAGTAAAAGAAAGTCTAAGCTTAGGCTCTTGGGTTTATTCCTGCTCATTATGTTTGCTCAGACACACCTGGGAAGTGTTGATTCTCCCTTTGGTCAGAAAGGTGATATGGAAATGGAGAAGTCTCTTCAATCAGGAATTGGGTGACCCAAGTCCTGTACCCCCAAGACCCTCACTGTAAATATAGCCCAGCCTCTCATTGTAGTATTTACTCTCTCATTAACTGTTTTTTGTTTTTGTTTTTGCAGGGCAATGAGGGTTAAGTGACTTGCCCAGGGTCACACAGCTAGTTAAGTGTCAAGTGTCTGAGGCTGGATTTGAACTCAGGTCCTCCTGAATCCAAGGCCAGTGCTTTATCCACTGCGCCACCTACCTGCCTCCTCTCATTAACTGTTAATCAATCAGAGTTGACTGAACATCTGCTCTTCCCAGGGCATATAAACTGTGAACCCACCACTATTGGTCATTTTTGGTCTAAGAGAGATAGCTAAACAACCATCCTTTTTATTAATAATAGTGCTGGCCTTATAAAGAAAATGATTAAATTACTCAGAAACCATGTCTCTCCAACTTTTAAATATGCCACACTGAAGATCAAAATGGCAATATTTAGTTACAGAATCTTAAAAACTGGCACAGCCCCTCTGAGCCTCAGTTTCCTAATCTCTAAAATACTACATTTGAACAACACTGTGGGATGATTAACTGTGGTAGATTTAGCTCTTCTCAGCAGTACAATGATCCAAGACAATTCCAAAAGACTCATGGAAAATGCTCTCTACATCCAGAAAAAGAACTATGGAGTCTGAATGCAGATCAAAGCACACTATTTTCACTCCCCATCCCCCCAACTTCTTTCTTGTGGTTTTCCCCTTTTGTTCTGATTCTCCTCTCACAACATGACTAATGTGGAAATATGTTTAACATGATTGCAATGTAAATCAGATTGCTTGCTAGCTTTGGGAGAGAGAGAGAGAAATCTGGACCTCAAAATCTTACAAAAATGAATGTTGAAAACTATCTTCACATGGAATTGAAAAAAAATGTTTAGTTAAAATAAAATGCTACATGTGCTACCTCTTTTACAGGTATAGTCAAATGAGAGAATCCAATGAGCTAAAGTCTATTAAAGTGTTTCACAAACCTTAAAGTATTAGTCAAATGAGATAATATTTTTTAAAAAGCATTGGGCACGGGGCAGCTAGGTGGCGCAGTGGATAAAGCACCGGCCCTGGAGTCAGGAGTACCTGAGTTCAAATCCGGCCTCAGACACTTAACACTAGCTGTGTGACCCTGGGCAAGTCACTTAACCCCAATTGCCTCACTAAAAAAAAAAAAAAAAAAAAAGTCTAAAAAAGCATTGGGCACAATGTCTGGTACACAGTGGGTGCTACAAAAATGCTTACTCCTTTTCTCCTTCCCTCTTTCTTAAAATACCAGAAACATGTTTGTTCCTATTATTTATCTTACAGAATTGAGCCTAAGGCAAAAGTAAGGGCCGCACTGGAAGAAAATTTAAGTTGTACTCTCAGTTGCTTGACCCTATAAGCATCATTTAAAAAAACTATTTATAAAAACAGGGCTGCTAATTTTAACCTACTTACCTGGGGGGTACTTTATGGATTAAATCTGTAAAGCCCCAGTAACCTCCTCAGTCTCTACTTTCTATGCCTGCTTAATGAAGCGGCCTAATCCCACAGTGTATCTGGGGGAATATGAGAACAGGAGAATTTTCTCTGATTAGAGATAGGCCAAAGTCCTCAGGTAAATCAATGGACAAAGGGTTGGGCTTTATGGAAAGATGCTATCCAACCTGACAGTCCTATAGTCTCCGTAGACTTTTTAAAAAGCTGGTTTCCTGTGGTTCAAGTAAACAGACCAATGTCCAGCTACAGAAGCCAATGACATTAGGCGTCTGCTGACAAATTTGTTCCCAATCTAGAAATCTATTTAATGGATGCTGGTAGCTGCCCTAATTAGGGGCTCCTAGTTTATAGCCAAAGGGTTTTTGAGGGTATATGGCAGTTCATTTTCTCTTTTTCTTTTCCTTTTCTTTTTTTAACCAACCTTGAGAACAACAACAACCCCCAACAAGCATAACTTGTCAATGACTTGTCTGTACCTAGAAATGTTTCTGTCATTAACAGTATCACTGAACCGAAGGGCTCTCATTTAGAAAGCTCTCTTGTTTAAGAATTCCAGTACTAGGATACAGCAGCAGGTCCCAATTCCATTTCTTCACCTAAAAATAAGTGAGTTATTTTTTCCCCTTACAACATCATCATTCTCACTTCTTCCACAAGAACTCTAGTAGCCAATTCTCCCATAGCAGTGGGGAAAAGGAATTAATAAGGGACAGTGTCTATGCAGTCATTTCTTAAAGTTAAATTCATCAACAAGTATTTATTAAAACACCTAGTATGTGCCAGGCATTGGGTATACAAATACAGAGAATGAAACAAGTCCTACTCTCAAAGACCTTATGTTCTAAAAGGGAAACATATGCATTCTCTATATAACTATATGTATATCTCTTATCTACTAAATGAAAGGTAATTAGGGAAGAATATTAGAAGTTGGACGGTTCTATGAGGAGATGAGGGAGAAGTACACTTTAGGTAGGGGGAAAAGGGAGGCAACCAGCGTTAAAGGCACAAAGATGGGAGATAAAATGCTTCTCTCAGTCTTGTCTTTATAAAGACAAAGTTTGTGAGGCAGCATGCCATTCATAATGGATAGTATTTAATCTGGAGTCAGAAAAACCTGGGTTCAAATCCAACTTCTAATAATTAGTAGCAGTGTGACCATGGTCAAGTCACTGAAGCTTTCTGAGTCTCAGTATCCTGACCTTTAAATGCTTCATTCTGAGGTTTGAATGGGATACATGTAAAATGCTGCATAAATTTCAGTTATTGTTGTCAAAGATTTTATCTGCTCAAACCACAAATCTGTATACATGAAATATCTTTTAGTGTGACAATCCATACCTGACTTTCCAAAACATGTGAGAGACTGCACAATAGGCCAGACTATCCCTGGAAACCAAGAGCAGAAAGTAACCCTTTCCCATTCATCTACATTAGAAAAACAAAAGCAGACTCACTCCCGGATCTTTTTTTCTGACCCGTCTCTTCCAGGGTCATACACTCCTTTAGGCAGATGCTGGATCAGGCCTATCCTCTGGGCTATTCTGATTTGCTCTTCTTCAGTCAGCTGTGTTGCCAGCCGAGTTTGGCTCGGAGTTGGATGATAAACTGGGACAGGGACTTGTTCCTGAATTTAAAGAGAAAAAGGACTAGTCATTTGCCCACGACAAGTCATTATGTTTGCTGATGTATTAACTCTTCCCTCCAACCTAAACCTGAAAGCCAGGAAATGATTCCCTGGTTAGGTTTCTGACCTACTTATGAAGCACAAAACAAACTCCTAACAAAAACTGGCAAGGATTTTTACTGAAATAGCTCCCCATAAGAACCATTTATTTAACTTAGACATTAATTTCTGGTACTCAAATAAATCAATGGTAAAAATGAATTGACACTTAGAGCTTACATGGAACTAATTAACAGGTCTGCATTCCAGTAAATTAATTTACTATTCCACAAATTCTCAAGCCCATCATGTCTACCACCAAAATCTTTCTGGTGATGATGCCTGGGGGCAAATGAAACAGCAGGCTCGGAAGAGTTACAATCCCGAACGACTAAAAAGGCAACGGGAAAAGCAAAGATATTTCAATCTACAAACAACAAAAAAGGGGCCTGCACACGAAGCTTCAAACCTGTGTCGTATACAGCATTTTTTAAAAAATAAAAATGTTTAAAAGGCGACAGAAAGCTACGTGAGCAGAGTGGGCAGCAATGTACAAGGGAGAGGAAGAAAGCCCACCCCTTGTCTCCAGGCCCCGGCTGCCCAGATGCACAGCTACAGGTGAACAGAAATTCTCTGGACAACACACCTGAAGGAGGTGTTTTATTCCCAGCAGGGAGGGGGATTCATCACTTGCTCAGGAAGCCCAGTCTACTTTGCAATGGTTGTTGTTGAGTTATTTCAGTTGTGTCCTACTCCTCATGATCCCTTCTGGGCTTTTCTTGGCAAAGATACTGGAGTAGTTTGCCTTTTCCTTCAATAGCTCATTTTACAGATGAGGAAACTGAGGCAAACAGGGTGAAGTGACCTGCCCCGGGTCACACAGCTAGTAAATGTCTGAGGCTGGATCTGACCTCAAGAAGATGAGTCTTCCTGACTCCAGACCCAGGGTTTTCTCCACTATACCATCTAGCTGCCCCCACTTTGGAACAGTCTAATTCTTTGGTAATACTTCTTGAAATCAAGCCCAAATTTGCCTCTTTGTGACTTTCGAACCACTAGCCATAGTTTTTCCTTCTGAGGCCAAGCAGAACAAGTCTCAGGGCAGAATTCTGCATCCAAGAAAACTGCTATTGTTTGAAAGTAGTCTTCCCTCCCTTAGGGTAAAACAACAGTTCCCTTCACCAATAATGTAAGCTGTGACCCTGAAGGGCTCTGTCTGCCTCTGAGTGTTCTCCAGCCTACCAATGTTCTTCCTAAAACGTGCCACACAATACCCCAGCTGTGTTCTGATCAGGGCAGAAGAAAGCAAGGTGATTATGCCTCTCCTAATGCAATGTCATATTTCACTACCTTTTCTGATTTCCATAAAACTCCAATACCCCAAACCCAAAAGTCTAGCCACATCTCCTACTTTACAATCATGAAGCTGATATTTTGTATGTAAGTGTAAGACCTGAAGTCTGATGGGGGATACATATGTAAAAGATGTACCATGACCCCATCATCCAATGTGTTCTATGTCCCTCTCTCTGCATCATCTTCAAGTAAAACGCCTTCTCAGTTGTATTTAATTCTTTGATAAAACGTTCGATAGTTTGGAGCAAGCACAGGCCTCTGTGGCACTTTAGCTCCAAACGCCTCCGTACAAGTTAGTAGCAGACAAGTCATAAAAAGTCTTTTGGGTCTGGCTATTCAGCAAGGTCTCAATCCACCTAACTGTCCTATTGATATAACTTACATTTCTTTACCTTATTCACAAAAACAGCATAAGATTTTTCCAAATGCTTTGATAGGGTTGCTAGGTGGATAGAGTGCAGGCCTTGGAGTGAGGAAGATCAAACTAGGACTTCAGATTCTGTCTCAAACACTTCATACCTCCCATGGTTGTTGTAGAGACCAAACAAGATAACCTGGAAGGTCATTTGTAAAGCTTAAGGCAGGAAAAGGTGCCTTGGAAGATGACAGATGACAACCCAGCTGAGCTCTTTCAACATTCCCCTCCAAACAACTTTAACAACTCAAATCAAATTCTGTAGCAGCAGAGCCAACTTACAAGGTCAGGATGAACTATTTTTATGGCCTAAGAAAACTTAGGAAGTCAGCAGAAGTTTGTAATACTGGGGTGGAAGCCTGTCTGGAGCCCAGACACGTGGCAGAAGCAACAGCAGCTTCAGGAGCTCTCATCCCAGTCTGGTAAGATGATAGGACAACAGAAAGAGATTACAAGGGGGTATAGCTGGTACTGATTAGTAACTCTACTGCCATATGCAGTTCTGGGTCTCAGTTCTAGGGCACAGAGGAGTGCTGTCAGTCACAAGGGATCGGGGGACCTGGTCACAGTTCCAAGGCAGAGACTGCTAACACTGGTGGCTGCAGGGGACCAAAGGCCCATCGTGAGTGAAGACCTAAGTGAAAAATAGGAGAGTAGTGACCATATCTCTCCCAGGATCACACCATATTGGAAGAACCAAAAACCTGTGGACCCCAGAACTAGTTCTGAAGACACTAGCACAAAAAAACCTGGGACAGTACCTCCAAGGTGAGCATCCAACTTTAGCAAAAAATTCAAAGTCAAGAATAAACATGCTGGAAAAATGAGCAAACAACAACAACAACAAATCTGACCATAAAAACCTATTACAGGGGCAGGGAAGACCAAAACACAAACTCAAAAGATAATAGCACAAAAACAGCTATAAGAACAAAGCCTTAAAGAAAAATGCTAATTGGACCAAAGTGCGACATGAATTCCTGGGGAGAATGAAAGAAAGAAAGAAGAACGGTAGAGGAAAAATTAGGAACAGAAATGAGAGAGATGCAAGAAAATTATGAAAAGAGAACTAACAGCTTGGTAAAAAAGGGCAAAAATTACTGAAGAAAACACCTTAAAAAACAAAATTGGTCTAATGGTAAAAGACAAACAAAAATTCACTGAAGAAAAGAACTCCTTAAAAAAGCCGAATTGACCAAATGGAAAGAGAGGGACAAAATCTCACTGAAGAAAATAATTCCTTAAAAATTGAAATCAGGCAAGTGGAAGCTAATGATTCCATGAGACATTAAGAAACAATAGAATGAAAAAAAGAACGAAAAAATAGAAGAAAATCTATCTCATTGGAAAAACAACTAACTTAGAAAACACATCCAGGAGGGAGAATTTAAGAATACTGGACTACCTGAAAGTCATGATCAAAGAAAGGGAATAAACACCAATTGGGGAATGGCTGAACACGCTGTGGCATATCATTTTGATGGGAATACTACTGTGCTGTGAGAAATGAAGAGGAGGATGGTTTCAGAAAACAATGGCAAGATTTATATGAACTGATGTATAGTAAAGTGGGAAGAACCAAGAGATTACTGTGCACAATAACAGCAATGTTGTAATGATGATCAACTGTGAAAGACTTGATTACTCTGATCAATGCAATGAACCAAGACAATTCCAAGGGACTTGTGAGGAAAAAATGTTATCCATCTCCAGTTAAGTGACTTGCCTAGGGTCACGCTGCTAATAAGTGTCAAGTGTCTGAGGCCAGATTTGAATTTAGGCTCTCCTGAATCCAGGGCCGGTGCTTTATCCACTGCGCCACCTAGCTGCCCCTCCCACCTTTCCCCTTTCATCATTTCTTATAGAATATTCCATTGCATTCATATACCATAATATGTTCAGGCAGTCTAGGTCTTTGCTATAACAACAAACAAAAAACCTGCTATAAACATTCTACTGAATCAAAGAATATGTATGCAGAGTTTATTCACTTTTTGTCCCTATGACTATTATAATAACTTTCTAATTGGTTTCTCTGACTCATGTCTCTTCCCACTCCAATTCATATTCCACATAATGGAGCCAAAGTGATTTTCCTAAAGTGTTAAGTCTGATCGTGTCAAACCCTCTCCTTCACAAACATCTACTCAATAAACTCCATTGGGTCTCTGCTACCTTCAGGATGAAATATGAAGAAGTTGCTTCTGTTTCTAATTCCACTGCTGGCATTGAACACTATTTCCTCATTTGATCACAGACTTAGAGCTGGAAGGAACCTTTGAGGTACTCTAAGTCAAACCTCATCTGAAAGAGGAGGAAACTGGTTCAGCAAGAAAGAAAGGGCTTGGGGATGGATCCAAGATAGCTGAAGAAAGGCAGTGACTAACCTGAGCTCTCCCCCAAACCCCTCCAAATACATTAAAATCATGCTATAAGACAATTCCTGGAGCAGCAGAACCCACAGAAGGTCAGGGTGAAATAATTTTCCAACCAAAGACAACTCAGAAGGTTGGCGGGAAAGTTTTGTTGTACCAGGGTGAGAGTGGAGCACAGTCCAGTGCAGACCAGGCCTGGCAAACCAGGAGCAGGACTTTGGAGCCCGAATCAGCAGTGGCAGCAGCTACTTCTGGAATTCTCAGCCCACAGATGGTAAGGAGGTCTAACAATTGATCAAAACAGGGGTCTCTTTGCTGGCACTGGGGGCAGGACTCCATTGCACTGCCCATCCTCAGATCCACACTGCATACCTGCAGTTCTAGGTGGCAACCTCAGGGCAGGGAGGAGCACTAGAGTTACCAGAGCCGAATAGAAAATTTGACTTTCAAATACAAGACTCAAGGGAAGTATAAAAAGGTAAACAAGAAAGGGGAAGTTATAAAGGATTCAAAAAGGTTAAACTGTTACATTCCTACATGGAAAGATGATACTTGTAACTCATATGAACTTTCTCATTATTAGGGCAGTTATGAAGGCATGATATCTAAAAAAATTAAATTAAATTAAGGGGTGAGGGAAGAATGCATTGGGAGAAAGGGAAAAGGAGAGGTGGAATGGGGTAAATTATCTCACATAAAAGAAGCAAGAAAAAGCTTATACAGTAGAGGGGAAGATAGGGGAGGTAAGAGGGAATGAGTGAACCTTATTCTCATCAGAACTGGTTCAAAGAGGGAATGACATACACACTCAATTATATATAGTCTATCTTACCCTGAGGGAAAGTAGGAGGGGAAGGAGATGAAGAGGGGCTGTAATAGAAGGGAAGGCAGCTTCTGGGAGGGGGTACTCAGAAGCAAAACACTTTTGAGGAAGGACAGGGTGAAAGGAAAGAGAGAATAGAATAAATGGGGGGGGGATAGGATGGAGGGAAATACAGTTAGCAATAGTCAACTGTGGAAAAAAATATTTGAAGCAAGTTTCTCTGATAAAGGCCTCATTTCCCAAACATAGAGAACAGAGTCAAATTTATAAAAAATAAGAGCCATTCCCCAACTGATAAATGATCAAAAGATATAAGCAGTTTTCAGGTAAAGTAATCAAAGCTATCTACAGCCATATGAAGAAAAATGCTCTCACTACTGATTAGAGAGAAGCAAATCAAAACAACTCTACTACCTCATACCTGTTAGGATGGCTAATAGGACAGGAGGAAAAAGACAAGTATTGGAGGGGATGTAGGACAAATGACATTAATGCACTGCTGGAGCTGTAAACTGATTCAACCATTCTGTAGCACAATTTGGAACTATGCCCAAAGGGCTATAAAGCCATTCATACTCTTTGACCAAGTAATAGCACTGCTAGGTCTGTATCCAAAAAGAGATAAAAAACCAAAAAGGAAAAGGACCTATAGGTACAAAAATATTCATAGCAATTTTTTTTCTGGTGGCAAAGAATTAGAAATTGAGGGGGTGCCCATCAATTGGTGATTAGCTGAACAAAGTGTGGTATGGGATTATGATGGAATACTATTGTGCTATAAGAAATGATGAGTAGGATGCTCTCAGAAAAACCTGAAAGATTTACATGAGCTGATAAAGTGAAATGTACTGTGTACAAAGTAACAGCAATATTTTAAGATGATTAGCTGTGAATGACTAAGCTATTCTCAGCAGTACAATAATCCAAGACAACTCTGAAGGACTTGGGGGGGGGGGGAATGAGGGTTAAGTGACTTGCCCAGGGTCACACAGCTAGTAATTGTCAAGTGTCTGAGGCCAGATTTGAACTCAGGTGCTCCTGAATCCAGGGCTGGTGTTTTATCCACTGTGCTACCTAGCTACCCCCCTGAAGGAATTTTGAAGTATATTTTTTAAACTTTATTTTTCTTGAGGGTTCTTTTGTCTGTTTTCTTTCACAACATGACTAACATGGAAATGTTTTGCATAACTACACACGTATAACTTATATCGAATTGCTTGTCTCCTCAATGGGGGAAGGGAAGAAGGAAGAGAATTTGGAACTCAAAATTTTCAAAATGTATGTTGTTTTTTACATGTAATTGGGAGAAAATAAAATACTTTTAAAAGAGAAAAAAAAGGGCTTATCTAGTTTCTTCTTTAGCCTACTGTATATTCCAATAGATTTTCCAGTGTTTAAGTCCAATAAAATGGTTCTTGTAGGAGGGACTCAGCAGGTTGGAGATAAAGATCGAGCAGAACAAGGGTAACTTCTTAATATACATGCTCCTCCAATGCCCTTGACTGACCCTGTACCTTCTGAAGAAATGTGGCTCCTGGTCATATTTCATTCCCAATCTAACAAACCTCGGTGATGCTGTCTCTGCATTAGGAATGTTCTGTAAGTGCTATTCTACAGGATGCTAAAATCACTGTCAGATATGACATAGTTATCATCTTATCTTATTAGGCAATTTGTTTTCTATTTTGTACAGACAAAATAGGAACATTTGCACATCACTTAATTCATAAGGCAAAGGTATTTACTACAATAAAATATGACCATAATACTAAAGATGAGAAGACGACATGATCAGCATATTTCTTATACCTGTCAACACAACACCTTGCACAAGGCACTTCCTCCTCTTTACCATCACCAAATCCAACTTGAAGCTATTAACAAGTCTGTACCAGGTGTCTAGAAGATTCATGATCATTGCTGAAGTTGTTTGAAGTCTTTGGAAATTATATGCCAGGCCTGGAAAATCTGGCTTACATTCTAGCATTTTTATTTATTTCAAGGATAGAATTAGCATTCTAGGATACTAATGTAATTTAAAAAAAATTTTTTTTAAAAGAATCCTTAGTGATCATGTAATCCAAAAAGCTAGTTTTAAGAAAATAACCACCAGAGAAGAGAAATGACTTCATTCAACACTCATTTATTATGTGCCAAGCCCTGGGTAAGAATCTGGGAATACAAAGACAACATAATAGTACTTTGCTTCGAGTATATATTCCACTAGATAAAAAGAACATGTACACAAATAAATAAAAATATATGCAAAGTAAATACAAAGTAATTTCAGGGGGCCCCTTGCACTTCTGAGGTGTGTGTGTGCATATAAAATCAGGGCAGATCTTGTATGACACAAAACATATTAAAGATTCTAAGAGGTGGAGGGTAAGAAGGGAAGAGCACAACAGACATAGGGGACACAGCCTGGACAAAGACCTGTTTTAAGACCCCTCATGTACTAAAACCCAGGTCTCTGACACAGTTTCAGTGCTTTTTCCACTAGATTACCCCACCACATTAAGTCTCTTTAATAAACACACACACACACACACACACACACACACACACACACACACACACACACACGCATGCATGCATTTCCTGGTCTGGATAGTTGGTTCCTTTTTATTCTCCATTCAGTATGAATAGTTAAATGATATTTTTACTGAGACACCAAAATAACCTACCAGAGAAGATTACAAAACAAGTCAATCCTAAATAAGAGGTCTTCCAACAAGGTTTGGATGACCACCTGTTAAGTATACTGTAGAAGCAATTTCTTTTTAGAAATAGGCTAGACTACTGGGCTTCTTTGAATTTAATTTTAGACTTTACTTCCCTGACAAGACATAGAAGCATTTTGTCATTGGCATATATTATAGACTAGCTGGACAGAAAGAGGAAAAAGATGAGTTTGGGAAACAGATCACAAACCTGGTACAGAGGAGTGATTTAGTGTTGAGTCCTTCAAGTCTCTAGACATCTGCTGAATCTCTTTCTCTCTCTCTCTCTCTCTCTCTCTCTCTCTCTCTCTCTCTCTCTGCCAAAAGTAAAGAATTATTTACTTCCTGACTTGTAATAATAATAATAATAATTATTATTATTATCTGTCAAAGGGTGTAAGAACCAACAAAAGGAAATTCTGTATTAGATCTGATTCTAACAAGAAAGGAAGAGATGGTTGCTGGGGTAGAAATGATTCCTCTTAGAATTGTAGTGGATGATAGAAAAGTTAGGTATAATCTTACATGGACCCATGATATTGGAAAACCAGATTTCAAAGGGTTCAGAGAAAATATAGGTAGGATGCCATGGACAAAAATCCTACGAGGAAAGTTAGTTTAGGAGGGATGGAAATAATTTTCAAAAACGAAATTCTAAAGAGATGAAGAGAAACAATTCCAATGAGGAGGAATAAGAGGAGTTGTCTGAAGAGAACTGATGTGGATAAAAGGGAAATTCAACTGATGAAGCATAACACTTTTGTTAAAAGATGTGGACCAGAAAATAACACAACCAGTCCTTGATGAATGAATGAATGGTCAGATTCAAAGAGTAACCGTTAATGCTTCAGTGTCAACTTAGCTGAAAATTTCTAGAGTAACTAGGTGGCACAGTGGTAGAGCCAGGCCTGGAGTCAGGAAGACTCATCTTTCTATGTTCAAATCTGACCTCAGACACTTACTAGCTGTACCACCTGGTCAAGTCACTTCACCATGCTTGCCTCAGTTTCCTCATCTGTAACTAAAGAAGAAAATGGCAAATCACTCCAGCATCTCTGCTGAGAAAACCTCAAATGAAGTCACAAACAAGGAGTTGGACAATACTGAACAAGAAGTGGGACGCAGCATGAATCTGTGGTTGGCCTTGTGCTATTTCACATTTTTATCAATGACTGACAAAGGCATAGATAGCCTGATCATCAAATCCAGAGGTGACAAAAAGCTGGGAGAAACAGCCAAAGCACTGGATGACAAAGTCAGGGTCCAAAAAGATACTGACAGTCTAACTGGCTTGAATTCAAAAAGACGAAATTCCATAGATGTTAAGTGTAAAGTCTCAAATTTAGGTTCAAAAACTGCAACTTCAGAAACAGAAGAAAAAGGTTTGTTTAGATAGTAATCTGTCTGAAAAAGATCTGAGGGTTTTAGTGGACAGCAATATGTCAACAGTGTGAAGTGCGGCCCCAAAAGTTCAACCCTCCGCTGAAGTGAGAGGCAGTTTCCAAGAATATGCAGATGACAGCCTCTCTATACTTTGCACTCAACAGACCACATCAAATGTATTCTGTTGAGAGAATGGGAAACCATAACTTAATAGAGACATTCATAATCTGGAAAGCATCCATAAGGGAGCAACCAGGATGCAGAAAGGTCTTGAGAACAACATGTGTAGTCTTGAAAATAGGAGTTGGGAGAACACGATGACTGTATTCAAGTATGTGAAAAATGGATTACATCCTGGAGCAGTGCATGGAAGTTTAAAAGAGACAAATTGAGGCTGGTTGTCAGGAAGTACTTCCTATGGAGAGCTATCTAAAAGTGGAATGTGGTTCTCTATCCTTGAAAGTCTTCAAATAGTGTCTGAATGATCTGTCAGCTATGTTGTAGGAAATTTTTTTTTCCGAGAATTTGGTTAGTCTAGATGGTCACAGTCTTGCAACTCTAAAATTCTGTGATTCCACTTTTTGTAGTTCAATGGGTTCATAGTCTCATAGACATGGCACTCCATCCACTGGTGCACATCACAAGTGACCTATACCTTTTCATCTTGTGGATCTCTTATCCATATCTTGCTAAAAATCCTGTGCAGGGGAGAATCCTTCCAATGAACATCTCTATCTCTTGACATTATAGAAAGACCAATGCAGCACATGGGTTTTTGATCTATGATTTCTTACTCTTGCCACATGACTAGCCTATATCCTTTTCTGATCATGCATTTCTTTGAGTATATATTTTTTTTAATAAAGAATTTTATTTTTTTTCCGTTACATGTAAAGATAGTTAGATAGTTCTCAACCTTTGTTTATATAAGCTTTACAATTTCAGATTTTTTTCCCTCCCTCCCCTCCCTCCCCCCTCCCCTAGACAGCAGGTAATCTGATATAGGTTATATATATATATACATATATATATATATATATATATACACACACACACACACACATAATAACATTAATCCTATTTCTGCATTAGTCATGTTATAAGAGAAAAAAATAAGAGCAATGATGGAAAACCTCAAAATAGAAAAAAAAAACAACAGCATCAAAAACAAAAGAAATAGTATGGTTCTACTCCATAATTCTTTTTTTTTCCCCCCTCTTCCATCACGAGTTCCCTGGAACTCTTCTGTGCATTGGTGAGAGGAATATAGTCCATCACAGTAGATCAACACTCAATGTTGATGTTACTGTGTACAATGTTCTTCTAGTTCTGCTATCTCACTCATCATCAGCCCACGCAAGACCCTCCAGGTTTCTCTGAACTCCTCCTGCTCATCGTTTCTTACAGCACAATAGTATTCCATTGTATTCATATACCACAACTTGTCCAGCCATTCCCCAATTGATGGGCACCCCCCCAACTTCCAATTCTTTGCCACCCGTCCTAAAGAGCAGCTATAAATATTTTTGTACATGTGGGTCCCTTTCCCCCTTCCATGATCTCTTTGGGAAAAAGATCCAAAAGTGGTATTTCTGGGTCAAAGGGTATGCACAGCTTTATCGCCCTTTGGGCATAATTCCAAATTGTTCTCCAGAATGGTTGGATCAGTTCACAGCTCCACCAACAATGGATTAGTGTTCCAATTTTCCCACAGCTTCTCCAACATTTATTATTTCCCTTTTTTGTCATTTTAGCCAATCTGATAGGTGTCAGGTGGTACCTCAGAGTTGTTTTTATTTGCATCTTTGTGTATATTTTTAATGCTGCTTCGTGCATGTGAATCACAATTCACAATATACTATAGTGTATTTTATGCCTACCATGTCTCTGCCCTTTGAGTGACCTGTAATAGTATTCATAGCCATTGTTCATTGCATTAATGGGGGGAAATGGTATTAAAAGATGCAATTTTGTTTCAGGGAACTTAAGGATCACAAAAAATGCTATGACTTTGTATGCCATTTAAGAAACAGATGCATGTATAAACAAAAGTTGAGGAACTATCTTTACATGTAACGGAAAAAAAAATAAAATACTTTATTAATAAAAAAAGAAACAGATGCAAATAAGAGCATTTATAGGACTTTAACATCTATGAAGAAACCTCTCTTCATCTGCAGTGGTTATCTATCTACCAGCATAGTGTAAAAGCTGAGGTTAGAATTTCTAACTCTCAGTTCCTTGTGGTTTCCAGTATATCTTGCTTGGGTTCTAGAGTATAACCAGAAGACCCAGAAATAAAGTATTCAGGTTTTGTCCATTTGTATTTTGGGAGGGGGGAAGAGTGAATTAAGAATAATTAGAAAAATTAGTCACAAATGTTTTGCTGTGTACATGGCAATGTTTTTTTTCTTCTAATTTTGTACTTAAGTTCAAAATTTTAAAAACATTTTAAAAACGAAACAAAATAAAGATGAAAAAACATGTCAACAAATATCAAGTTGTCTTGGTATAAATTATAGACTGTATCTAGAACTTCAAATAAATTAGTTTTATTTTAATTCAATTAACCTACATTTATGAAGTGACTACTAGGTTGTTTGGTAGAGCAAAATTCAACAACAATGACAATCATGTATATAATAAAAATCATACAAGATTCCTTAAAAGTGCAACAGAGATAGCTTTATCTGATGCCGTCTGCTTTGTTTCTATCAAGTGAGGCAACAAAATATAGTGGCTACCTGCACTGTGTATAAAAAGACCCAGGTGACCCTGGTTGAGATCCAAAAGGCAGATCATCATACCTAAAAATGCAGGAGTGCCTTGGAACAAAGTTCCAGTTTAGGAACTAAGGCTTGAGAGATGAGTAAATTGAAGAAGAAACTGACCACTATAAAGAGTTATTGTAAATAGATGTAGAACTGGAAAGAAGGTGGACTGGTCAAAAATCCAACCTGTAATGATTGGAATGACGCCACCTACTGGAGACTTACTGTAGAAAAGCTCCGCCATGAAAGGAAGGTCTTTGAGGGCAAGGCCATGTGGGTTTTCTTTGGCATCGGGAAGTGATGTTAGCTGGTGGGAGGAGGAAGGGGGAGCCGGGCGCTCTGTCTAGCTCTCTTTTCCTGAGGACGCTGGTGGAGAAGGGAGCTAGAAATGCACTCTCCCTTTAATAGATAGCTGAATATAGACCTTTCTCTCTCTCTTTACCAAATTCTTATTCTCCTTAATAAATGCTTAAAAGCCTAACTTTTGCTAAAGCTTATAATTTATTGGCGACCACTCATTAGATATTTTAGACAGAATAGCTAGAATTTTAGCTTTTAACAAACCTAAAAAGAAAGTTATTCCACCATAACTGAAAGCAGAAGCTCAAAGGGAAAAAAAAATGAATTCTCCATAAGGACTTCAAGAATACCTATAAAGGGATTTTAAAAAATGAAACAAAAGCTCTGTGGAAAAAAACTGGAAAGATAGTTCTAAAGAAAAGTGGTAAACTTTACTGAAATAATGAAATCCTTGAAAATTGGAGAGAAACCAATGATTCAAAAAGAGCAACTGAAAGGCAGCAATATAATGAAATTGAAAGATTGGTAGGGGAAAAAAAGAAAGAAAATGTAAGAGACCTAATCTAATATAAAAAAATACCTGACCTGGAAAACAGGTGGAGAGATAATTTAGGAATTTTCAGACTCCCTGAAAAATCATGATTAAAACCAAACAAACATGGACACCATATTTCAAGAAATAATAAATGAAAACTGCCCAGATTTATTAAAATGTAAGGATAAAGTGAAAACAGAACCCATTGAATGATTCTAGAAAGAAACCCCAAACTGAAGACACCCAGGAATGTTATAGCCAAATTGTTGCCCCTGTGACTAGAAGTTGAGGCTTCGGATGGTCATGAAAGGCTTTCAGAGTTATAAACTGAAGAAAGATTTCCCAACAGATGCCAAAGTACTACAGATGCTAGCTGTAGGCATTTAGGTGGCACAATGGATAGAGTGATGGACTTGTAGTAAGGAAGACCTGAATCTGAATCCTGTCTCAGTCCCTTCTTGGTTGTGTGACCCCGAGCAAGTCACTTAACCTTTATCAACCTCAGTTTCTCCATCTGTAAAATGGGGATGATAACAGCTGCCTTCATGTATTTGTGAGGATCAAATCCGAGCATATACAAAGCAATATGCCAAATAAATGGTAGCTACTGTTGTTTTGCATTGACAATATGCTGACTAAAGCTTTAAATGATTCCAAATTTCTTCCTGAAACAAAGTCTATCTTTATAAAAACAACAATAACGACCAAAACCAATCAATATTCTTACAGTAAGGATATATGGCTATGAGTGAATTAAAGCTGAGGGTCATTTAAAGAGCAACTTAAAGGCATAAATACCACTTAAAACTTATACAAAAGAAGAACTGTAACAGAAGTCCTTGAAGAGATGTAGAACGGGAAAGAAGGTGGGCTAGTCACGTAACAAGTGAGAGAGAATTGGCAGATAGTCAGCTTGCTTCCCTGGTAATCCATGAAGTGTCAGGAAATCAGCTGGAAGGTCCACAGTACAGTCCACAATGTTTCCTCTAGGTACTGAGGTGGGGAGGCAGACAAGAGCTGCACAGATTGGCTGCAATGTGTATCACTGCACAGAGTATTTAAATAGTTGAAACCACTCATTCATACAGCTTCTTATTAAGTAACTATTCACTACATGCCAAAGAAATAACATGGACCCTGTCCTTAAAGTGCTTACATTCTACTGACTATTTCAGCATCTAGAACTCATGAATTCAACAAATATTTAACACTAGAAAGACTGGAATTTAAGAATACCCTGAATGACTAAGCAACATTAATAGACAGAGTACATTTTTTTTAAATCCATAAAGGGGGGGAAGACAGCAGGATGAACATTTTTATTTCAAAGAAAATATGAAATTACATTTTTTGCATCCGCTGACATGCCCACTCTTTCCATTGTTAATGTAACTCAAATCATATACCTCATTGTTTATATTATCTTTTAAAAAGAGACGATAGAGTTGTTATTGTATAAACTATCCTGGTTCTGCTTATTTCATTCTGTTCAAACAAGTCTACTCAGGTTTCTCTAAAACCATTTCTTTTGTTATTTTTCCTGGCATTGTAACAGTACCGTTACATTCATACACCATAATTTGTTCAGCCAATATGGGAATTTGTTTTGTTTAACTATGCATATTTCTTACAAGTCCCTCCCCCCCCAAGGGGGAAAGTAAAGAGGGAGAGAAAAATAAACATTTTAAAGTTTTTAAAAAGACACCTAAAAATTTAAAAAGTAATCCCAGATCCTCTGTTCTAGCAGGATTAAAACCAGCCTTTTTGATGCCCTCTTCCCCAGTGTTCTGACTTCCACCTCCACACAGCCGTGGGACCAAAAGTCAGCCATACCCAAGAGGAAGTCTAAGAGGACAGAAAGAAATACAGAGAGGACAGAGAGTGAGTCTTTATTTTACTATTCTAACTGTTTGACTTCAATTCTGGACCTCTGAGAGATGTCCTAAAGTTGAATGTGTTGCCCTGGAGGACAGTAGGTAAATGAGAGATGACTCATAGAGGGAATACTGGTTCAAATAGGAACCATAGAATTAAGAGTTGGAAGGGGCTTTCAGAGGTTATTACAATTCCCTAATTTTACAGATAAGGAAACTGCAGCCCAAGGAGGTTATGTGACTTGTCCAACCTCATGCAGTCAGAAAGCATTAGAGGCAGAATTAGAATTCAGGACTTCTAGCTCTAGGGACAGTACTCCGTTCCATTACACCACACAATCCCCCAGCAAGGCTGGACAAGATGGTCTCTTCCAATTCACTATCCTGTTTCAAAGCTAAATCTCTGGTGTAAGGGTCTAAAACATCTAATGAGTGGTCGTCAATAAATTAGAAGCTTTAGCCAGAATAGTTAAGTATTTATTAAAGAGCATTAGGATCTAATGATCAGAGAGAAAGGTAAAAATCTAACTATTTCTAAGAGACCCCATCATCCGACCTGCCATGGCGAGGTCAGGAACAAAAAGGACCCGACATTTCCTTCTTCCTCCCAGAAGCCTCCTGTGAAACTGGGAACATCCCATCTACATGTGCACACAGCTCCAAGCTAATTGGCCGGTAGCTTTGATAGACAGTACCCACAAGCAAACATCACTTCCTGACGCCAAGGAAATGCCACATGGCTTGCCCTCAGACGCCTTCTCCTCATGGCAAAGCTTTAGGCGGCATCACTCCAATCGTTACATTGGCTTTTAGACTCTTTGCCTCCACTACTGAGAAAAGAAAACAAAACACAAAACCCCATTTTGATACTGTGGCTTCTGGGCCTCAGCTGGCCTCTCACTACCAAACAAAGACAAATTACCTGGTCTCTTTTCCTAACTTCCTCCACTTTAGACCACCACGCTCATGCTCATGCTTTAGAGCTCATGCTTTAGAGCTCATGCTGACTCTTCCACCTTCACTTGTGGAATACAATGGTGAGTGTAATGCACTCAAGTCTTAATTAGCCTTTAATTTTCCAATCCTATCACGTGGCTTTTTTTAGTTACCTCTTGACCAACTGGTCAATCCGACTTAAGGGGCCAACCTACACCCCCAAAACATACAAAGTCGCATTGGTCATGGAATTTAAGGAAAGAAATCATTTCTAATCCCTCAAATTTTTCTACTCGGCAGTCCTCCTCCCAAAAGAAAACTTGATTAGTAAACAGCATCTCAATAAAATACTCCAAATCAAATGTCTTTATTAGAGATGACAGCAAGTCAAATTTTAAAACCTAAAACTCAACGTCTAGGGGTCCTTTTAAAAAAGTAAGTCTTTATTGAAGTCTTGTGTATTTTTACACCACCATAGTTTCCTTCCCCAAGCAAGTCAGCCCAATCTACCAAAGTATGTTTTTTAAGATATGCCCCCCAAAAAACAAAAGAGATGAAAAAAAATCAACATAATTGATCAATACATCAAAAAGTCTGAAAATATATGCAATACCCAACATTTATGGCCATCCCTGCAAATAGGCATAGTGGAAGTATCTTCCCATATCTCTTCTTTTGAGCCCTGCTTGCCAGAATAGGGATTCTTAATTTGTTTTAAATATCATGGACCCCTCTGAAAATAAGGTGAAGTCTATGGCTTTCTTAATAAACACCCGATGGTTCAATCAAGTATATGAATGAGTCATATTAATGAATACCTAAACTTGTTCTGCTTGACCCCAAGGACAGAACTAGGCACAATAGTGGAATTTTCAGAAAGGTGGGTTTTGTCTCAATACGATGAAAAAACTCCTTAACGACTGGAGCTATCTCAAAAGTAGAACGGACCCATAGTAGGTTGAATTTGAAAGGTTTTCTACAATCAGGCAACAAGGCCTTATTAAACATTTATGATGTGCTAGGCTATGAAGATGTATTTAAGACAACAACAACAACAAAATACACAGTCCAAAAGAAACTCTTCCAAACCTTTGTGCCCCTCTCCCATCAGAGAACTTTGTCTGATGATTTACAGAAAGAACTGAGGCCGTTTGCTGTGAGCTCCCTCTTCTTGTCATCCATCGTTCAGATACCCTCTGTTGCTCTCCCCTCCTTCATCCCACTCTCACATGAAGAGGTTGCCAAGAAAAGACCGTCTGCCTGCACAAGTGATCCCATTCCATCCCATCTTCTCCACAGACTGCCCCCACTGTCACTGCCACTCTTTCATTTATCTTCAATCTGTCTCCTGGCTCCTTCTCTACTGCCTACAGACATGCCCATGTCTCCCCATCCTGAAAACCCCCTCACTTGTTCCTTCCACCTAGAACTATTGTCTTGTCTCTTCCACCCCCTGTAGCTAAACTCCTTGAAAAAGCCACACTACGCTTCTTCTCCTCTCCCTTTCTTAACTCCTCATAATGCAGCTTCCAACCTTACCCCACCAGAATGGCTGTCCAAAGTTTCCAACGATCTCTTAGCTGCTAAATCCAATGGCCTTTTCTCAATCCTCATTCTCCTTCACCTCTCTGTGACCTCTGACCCTGTCGGTCACTCTCTCCTTGATACTCTCTTCTCTTCTTTCAGGACACAGCTATCTCCTGTTTACCTCCCTGACTGCTCCTTCTCTGTCCCCTTGGCTGGATCTATGCCTTCGAATCATAGACGTCCCTTGGGGCTCTGTCCTGGGCTCTCTTCTCTTCTCCCTCTATACTACTTCATTTGGTGATATCATCAGTTCCCATGGATTTAATCACCATTCTGCTGAAAACTCTCAAATCTATCACTTCTGCCCCAAACTCTTTGCTAATATCTAATCTTGCATTTCCAACTAAATCTCAAGACACCTCAAACTGGATCCCAGCAGACATCTTAAACTTCACATGTCCATTTTTCACTGTCTCCCCCTAAACCGTCACCACTTTTTACCTTCAGTATTACTGTGGAGGGTAACACCATCCTTCCAGTCCTTCAGGCTCACAACCTAAATATTATCCAGGATTCCTCCCTATCTCTCACCATACCCACCACACCCAAGCTGTTGCCAAGGCCTGTAGCATCTCTGAATACACCCCTTTTTCTCACCTGACACTGATCCCACTGTGGTGCATGCCCTCGTCACCTCACACTTGCCTGCTTCAAGTCTCTCCTCACTCCAATCCATCTTCCAATAAGCCACTGAAGTGATTTCCCTAAAGCACAGGTCTGATCACGTCAGGACCCGCTCCGCCCTTGCCACAACACTTACTCAATAAACTTCAGTGCTCCCTATTGCTTCCAGGAGCAAATATAAAATGTTCTCTTTGGCATTCAAAGCCCTTCATAAGCTAGTCCCTCTTATCTTTCCAGTCTTCTTTTACCTTACTCCCTAACATATACTATTCCAATACAATGACAACACCTCCTAGTTAATTCCATGAACAAGACACTTTCAGGTCTGGTTATTTTCTCCCCCATGTTCTTCCTCCTTTGCTCAGAATATTGACCTCCAAGTCCTAACCAAAATCCCACCTTCTCCAGGAAGCCTTCCCCAAACCCTCTTAAATCAATGCTTTCCTTCTTTTATATTTTATATTTCTTGTAGCCTGCGCCTGCATGTCTATATCTATATCTATCTACATATATAGATATATAGATATGACTTTTTTGGTTTTGTTTAGTGAGGTAATTGGGGTTAAGTGACTTGCCCAGGGTCACACAGCTATTAAGTGTTAGGTGTCTGAGACCAGATTTGAACTCAGGTAATCCTGACTCCAGGGCCGGTGCTCTGTCCACTGCACCACCTAGCTGCCCCTTTCCTTCTTTTAATTATTTCCTATTTATCCTATATACAAAGCTTGCTTTACCTATATGTTGGCATGTTATCTCCCTCATAAGACTATTCAGTTCCTTGAGGGCAAAACTGTCTTTTGTCTCTTTTTGTATACCCAGTGCATGGCACATTGCCTGGCATATAGTAGATGCTTAATAAATGTTGACTGGTTTTCTTTTTTTGGTCCACAATTGTGATTCTTGTTTTGTTTTTTTTTTGGTGAGGCAATTGGGGTTAAGTGACTTGCCCAGGGTCACAGCTAGTAAGTGTAAAGTGTCTGAGGCTGTATTTGAACTCGGGGCCTCCTCAATCCAAGGCCAGTGCTCTATCCACTGCGCCACCTAGCTGCCCCCACAATTGTGATTCTTAATACCCAAGCTCCCCACACTGATGCAGATGGGTGATTCACCTGTAAATGGAAGAGTTACACTGGCTTTACTTAGAGTTGCTGCTCAAAGTATTACCTTCATTGTATAAATAAGTATGGATAAATAGCTGAAGTGATCTGCCTAGTATCACACAGCTAGCAAAAGACCTTGGATTTGAAACCAGATTTCTTGACTACAAGTTCAATCCTCTTTCTATTGTGCTAAGATATAAGACATAGCTAATCAAGGAATGAACATTTATTAAGTACCTACTATGTGCCAGGTACTGTGCTAAGCACTAGAGATACAAAGACCAAAAAAAATCCCTACTCTCAAGAAACATACCTGGGAAGACAATATGCACATTAAGTATCTATACAATATATGTGATCAAGTCTGAAACAAAATAATTACAACAAAGTTAAAGGGAGTGTTCTCTAATATCTGGGTCAGATTAGGAAAGGTTTTGTGCACAAAAGGGCTTTTAAATGTTTTGTATCATGGACCCACTTGGCAGTCTAGAAATGCCTCTTTTCCAGAAGTTTTTAAAAAATCATAACTGAATTAATTTCAAGAAGATGCTGGTAAAAAGAAATATATATATTTTTCCTTCCAAGTTTATAGACACCCCCCTCCCCGAAAATCTAGCCTTAGACCCTAATTTAGGAGCTGATATAGAAGGTGGTGTTGAGCTGAATCTTAAAGAAAGATTCTTTGAGGTGGAGCTATGTATGAGGAGCAGATTGAGAATTCCAGTTGGGCTGGACAAGAGTTTTTTGTTGTTTAGTTGTTTCAGTTGTGTCCAATTCTTAGTGACCCCACTTGGGGCTTTCTTCACAAAGATACTGGAGTAATCTGCCATTTCCTTCCCCAGCTCCTTTTACAAATGAGGAAACTGAGGCAAACAGGGACAAGAGTGCAGAAAGGAGAAAAGAGTCACTTAGATTTGATCCTAGAGGCGACAGGGAGCTATTGGAACTTATAAAGTAAGGGGATAAAATAACATGGTCAGATCTGCACTTCAGAAAAATGACTTTGCAGGCTGAGTAGAAGATGGGATGGAGTGGGGAGAATTAGTGAATGTCTAAACTAGGAAGGTCTCTGAGTCCAAAAAAGGGGTCGGATGTGAGAGATATTATGGAGTTTGAAGAAACAGCAAAATGTAGTAACGATGTATATGTGGGGTGAAGAAAAGGAGTTAAAGATAATGTTGAGGTTACAAACTTAGGAATCTGAAATAATGAAAGTGCCTTTGACAAAGAAGTTTGAAAGAAGAATGGGTTTGGGGATAAAGATAATGAGTTCTGTTTTGGATATGCTGAATTTGAGTTGTCCCTGGGATGCCCAACTAGATATGTCTACTGGATAGTTGGTGTTATAGGACTAAAGTTCCAGTGGAGAGACATCAATAAGTCATCTGCATAGAGATAACTGAACTCACAGAAGCTATTGGGGTCCTAAATAGAGAAAAGAGAAGAATGCCTAGGACAAGAACCTTAGGGAACATCCACAGTTAGGCCATCAATGGATGATGAGGCAGCAAAGAAATTCAAACCTATATAGATATCCATCTAGACACCCTGCTCATATAATAAAGTAAGAGGCTGAGAAAGACTGCAGAATCAGGACTAGAACCGAGGTAATCTGACTTTTCCTTATCCCTTCCCCTTTACTTATAGAAATCTAAATATTATCATTTCCTAACAAACACTAATAAATTAGGAAGTCAAAATATCCTATTTAAACTGACTACAATTGATAACAAGAGCACAGTACAAGGAATTTTAAAATTGTTCTTCCTTGTAGTAGAAAATTTTCAGTTTAGTTTTGAATTACAAAATAGCTATAAATATGAGAAAAAACTTCCTTTAAAAATTATTAAAAATGACTTGAAATATTAAGTATTCATAAGTAATTACTACATAAACCATTTGAGCTATACAATTTTGAAAAATATTTCATGGCATTATGTAACCTCTCTTATAGCCATACATAATCAGTGCCATTCTGGCTGAATCAAGTTGGCTGAAATTCAGTGATCACACTTAATTATGGTCCACAACAAACAATTTAAAATATTACTTCATGTGAAATGCCAAGACTAGAATGCACACCCAGATTTATTGATCATAAAGAATTCTGACTGAGCAAGGGAGCATGCCCTATGGCATGCTAGATGTTGTAACATGCCAAGAGTGGTATGAGCTGCCAAGATTTGTCATCTTTACCTAGCCACTACAAATAATTTATTCTCAGATTTCTGTGAAGCATTTTCTCTTTTTGGAATTGGTCTACGAGAGAAAGTGAGCAGTATTAATCCAGACGCTATAGTGTAGAAAATAAACCTGACTGAAGCATGCTATTTTTCACTTTATTTCTTTCATTTTGTTTCTTTTATTTGAGTGTTATACAAAATGACTAATATGGAAATGTTTTACATAATTGCACAGGTATAACCTACATCTCATTGCTTACTTCCTCAGGAAAGGGGGAGGGGTGGGAGGGAAGGAGAGATAAAATTGTAACTCAAAACTTTAAATAAAAATGTTTATTAAAACAAAAAAATTTTTTAAAAAGAAAAGAAACCTGAAGAAGCTGCCTAAAGTCTATGGCTGTCCACTTTTCACCTCTTACATTTACTTTAAATGAATCTACAATCTATCATTCAAATTCAGTTCAGCAAACATTAAATGTTTATTTTGTATAAAGCACTGCAATAGGGATACAATACCTAAACAAGACAGTCCTTGTCCTGGAGGGAGCTGACAATCTAGTAGAGGTTAACGGAGAAAGAAAATGAGATACATAAATGATTATAAGAGGTCATAATGACTTTCAACATTAAAGAAGGTAGGTCCAACTTCTAACTGTAGGAAAAGAAGAAAATGGGTTAGAAGAAGAATCAATTATGGAAAGGTTGCACTTGAGCTAGGAGATAAACACAAGGAGTTCATCAAGCAGAGATTGAGTTCATTCTAGTTAAGTTGTGTGTGACTGCACTTTAACTAATGATAAGGACTTTGTATATTAACTCGTGTCCTTAACAAAACTGGAATTCCTTGTCATGTCTTAGGGTGCCCCACAATGAGGAAATGTTTTTCCTTTTAAGATTCCAAAAAACCCCTAGAAGATATAATTGTTGAATGACTAGTCATAATCTTTACATGACTGAAGAGAAAAGGAGGTACTGCAGGGTGGGAGGGAGAGGGAAAGGTAAGAGAAGAAGGGAAGACATGAGGAGAGGGGGAAAAGCAGAGAGAGAGAGAATACAAACCATTAGAACACAATATTAAAGCAATGTTTAGTAAACATTTAGAAAAAGAAATGGTGCTAAGAAAGAGCTAGAATGGGTATCAAGACACATTAGTAAATTACTATAGTAATCTATTGTTTGATAAACCCAAACATTCCAGCTTCTGGGATAAAAAAACTCACTATTTGACAAAAACTGTTGGGAAAACTGGAAAATAGTATGGCAGAAACTAGGTATAGACATCTCACATTGTATACCAAGATGTGGTCAAAATGCATACATGATCGAAACATAAAGGGTGATACCATAAGCAAATTAGGAGAGCAAGGAATAGTTTACCTGTCAGATCTATGGAGAAGGGCAGAATTTATGACCAAAAAAGAGAGACAACATTATGAAATGAAAAATGGATAATTTTGATTACATTAAATTAGTAAGTTTTTGCACAAACAAAACCAATATAACCAAGATTAGAAGGAAAGAAAAAAACTGGAAAACAATTTTTTTTTTTTACAGCCAGTGTTTCTGATAAAGGCCTCATTTTTCAAAAATATAGAGAAGTGAGTCAAATTTTTTTTGGGGGGGGGGATTTGCAGGGCAATGAGGGTTAAGTGACTTGCCCAGGGTCACACAGCTAGTTAAGAGTCAGGTGTCTGAGGCTGGATTTGAACTCAAGTCCTCCTGAATCCAAGGCCAGTGCTTTATCCACTGTGCCACCTAGCTGCTCATGTCAAATTTTTGAGAATACAAGTCATTCCCCAAATGAGAAATGGTCAAAGGATATGAACAGGAAATTTTCATATGAAGCAATTAAAGCTATCTATAGTTGTATGAAAAAATGTTCTCAATCACTACTGATTAGAGAAATGAAATCAAAACAACTCTGAGGTACCACCTCATCACACCTATCAGATTAACTAATATGACAGAAAAAGGAAATGATAAATATAGGAGGTGTGGGAAAATTGGAACACTAATGCACTGCTGGTAGAGCTGTGAAGTGATACAACCATTCTGGAGAGCAACTTGGAACTATGCCCAAAGGGCTATAAAATTGTATGTACCCTTTGATCCAGCAATACCACTACTAAGCCTGTATCCCAAAGAGGTCATTAAAAAGGGAAAAGGACCCACATGTACAAAAATATTTATAGCAGCTCTTTTTGTGATGGCAAACAACTTGAAATTGAGGGGATGTCCATCAATTGGGGAATGGCTGAACAAGTCGTGGTATATGAACGTAATGGAATACTATCGTATTACAAGAAATGATGAGCAGACAGATTTCAGAAAAACCTGGAAAGCCTTACATGAACTGATGCTGACTAAAGTGAGGAGACCATTGTACACAATAACAGCAACACTGTGCAAAGATCAACTATGGTGGACCTAATTAGCTCTTCTCAGCAATGCAATGACCCAAGACCATTCTAAAAGTCTCATGATGGAAAATGTTCTCTCCACATCCAGGAAAAGAACTATGGAGTCTGAATGCAGACTGAAGCATATTATTTTCACTTTTTGTTGTTTTTTTTCTTTCTTGTGGGTTTTCCCTTTTGTTCTGATTCTTTTTCTACAACATGACTAATGTGGAAATATGTTTAACATGATTGTACCATATAACCTATATCAGAGTGTTTGATGTCTTAGGGAGGAGAGAAGGAAGGGAGAAAAAAATGTGGAACTCAAAATCTTACAAAAATTAAAGTTGAAAACTACATTTACATGTAATTGGGAAAAAATACTATTAAGGATGGGGGGAGGGAGGAAAGGGCTAGAATGTCTTCAGCAAGAACAGGTCATTCCAGTCTGTCAAAAAAAAGAAATTAAAAGTTTGACTGGAAGGTTAGGGGAATGCTACAGATATATAGTTTACCTGATTTTAGCAAATCTTTAATAAAGTATTTTATACTTTTTTGTGGAAAAGATAGAGAGATGTGGGTAAACCACAGTATACAGTGGGTCTAAAGAGATCATTAACATTCATTGTCAATCTGGAAGACATCTCCAATAAAATGCTCCAGGGATCTGCTTGGCCTTACATGGTTTTAACATTTTTTATCAGACTTGGTATAAAGGCACACACATTCAATTTTCAAATGACACAAACTGGGAGGGATAGTTAAGACACAAGACAAAGTCAAGATTCAGAAAAATCTTAACAGGAAAAGAAACTGAACAGAATCTAATGAAATAAAATTTTAAAGGGATAATTAATCTTATATTTGGGTTCATAAAAACCAACTTGGCAAATACAAGATGAGAAAGGCATAGCTAGTCACTCCTTTGTTCTAAAGAAATTTCAGGAAAGAATTTGATTAGAGATTGAGAAGAGGGTGATCTTAGTGTGGAAGCACACGGTGTGCTAATCCGGCCTATTGGATTTGAAACAAGAGAACCCAAGTTTAAATCCCAGCCCTAACACTTACTACCTGTGTGACCCTGTGCAAGAGAGGTCCAGGAGAGAGCAGTATTACAGAAGCTAAGGGAGGAGAACGTTTAAGAGATCCCTAGGGGGGCAGCTAGGTGGCGCAGTGGATAGAGCACTGGCCCTGGAGTCAGGAGTACCTGAGTTCAAATCCGGCCTCAGACACTTAACACTAGCTGTGTGACCCTGGGCAAGTCACTTAACCCCAATTGCCTCACTTAAAAAAAAAAAAAGATCCCTAGAATCCTTGGAGGTAGCAGTTCACCTTATTTCCAATACTTTTTTCTTTTTCAAACAGATCTTACCTTAAATACTAAAGGTCACATCACAGAAAAATTAAAGAAAAATGGAAGGAGGTATACTTTTTACAACTATGACTAGCAGGGAACTTTTTAATTAAGCAATGAATGGAGGTGAATATTTAAGGAGACAATTTCTACTATCTTAAATTTTAAAATGTTTTGTACAGACAAAATCAATGCAGATCTAGTTTATAAAAAGAGAAGTTGTCAATAGGGGAAAAGTTTATTCTTCAAATATCACTACCAAAAGTCTGAGATACACAATCTATATAGGTAACTGACACAAATATATAAGCTGCCAAGGGCTATTCTTTCCTAATAAGTAAAGGATATGTACAAAGTTTTCAAAAGAATGGCAAATGTTCCAACCATATGAAAGCTGTGCCCCAAATAACTAGTAAGAAAAACGTGAAATAAAATAACACTGAGGTATTGCCTCAGGAAAAGCAAATTCACAAAAATAGCAAAAACCAGAAATAGTTAATGTTGAAGGGGCAGGAAGGCAGACACATTAATATGTTGTTGGCAGTACTGTGACCTGGAATTATGTGAAAAAAGTGACTAATTATTCATACCTTTTGACTCAAAGATTCATTCCATAATTGGGCCTATTTATATGCCAAAATATTCATAGCAACACTTTTTGTGGTAACAAACAACTAGAAACAAAACTGTTGCCCATTAATTGGGGAGTGGCTAAATTGTGGTATATGAAGTATAAT
Organism: Dromiciops gliroides; assembly: GCF_019393635.1. Lineage (NCBI taxonomy): Eukaryota > Metazoa > Chordata > Mammalia > Microbiotheria > Microbiotheriidae > Dromiciops > Dromiciops gliroides. Next base: position 27,582,824 of record NC_057864.1, read on the forward strand.
GGAATATTACTGCACCCAAAGAAATGACAAACATGAAGAACTGAGAAAATATGCCAAGGTTTGTACAAACTGATGCAGAGTTATGCAAAAACAGGAAAATATATGTAATGACTACAATAATTAATGAAAAGAACATTAAAATAAAATCTAACCCTGTGTAATTTTTACAGTCTTTTTCCCTTGGAAAGGTGGGGAGTTATGGATGCAGAATGCTATATACAGTAAGATATTGTTGCTGTGTTATTTGGTATTGCTTAACTGTTACAAGGAAAGGCTCAGCAGTTTGAGAGAGGAGTCTGTGGGGGCATAATCAGAAATGATTAAATTAAAAGCAAAAGCATAGATAAAATTTAAAATAAAACAGATTTTTGATGACCCAGGAACATCTAAAGACAAAAGCCCTTCAATTAAAAAAGCTAAGAAAAAAAAAAAGCTAAGAAAAAAAAGTGTCAACACTAACAGAACCTAATTGGCTGGATGCTGAAGGACATCAGATCCCATACACATCATGGCTCAAGTACATGAACCTAACACAGTGTTGGCCTACAATTTCTTGAAGGATCAGTCATCAGATAAAGTTGCCTGCCAAAAAGTAGCCTCTTATCAACTCGCTACAGCCAGTCTTTTAATCTAAAACAGTCAACTGTGCCAGAGTCTTGATTATTTTAAAGCAACACACCCTGAATATGAAAACTTATAGCACTGACTTTAAAGGCATCAAATGTTTACTGCAAAGCAAAACACCAGAAAACTATACCTTCCATTTCAGTGCTATCTTCAATGATTGACCTGGGAAGACAAAGAGCTCACATTTATAAAGTGAGTGTTGTCCTCACAACCCACAAACACATAAAAGAGGTGGCACAATTATTTTAAATCCATTTTACAGATGAGAGGACTAAGACTCAAGCAGATGATAAAAAACAAAACCAAACCGTAGGGCTGGAATAAATAACCTCTCAGGTTCTCCCAGATCTGAATTCTACAATCCTGTGGTGGCCCATGGTCACACAAATCCTATAGTTTTAGAGAACCAGGCTAGGACGCTCTCCGGGCCTGCCTGAGGGCAGGGAGATTGGTAGGTACCAAAGAACCCATTATTGAACCCACTCTGTAGGTCAGGTCATGATACAAATTCAAACATGCTGCTGGGTAATGAACTCACAAAGCAAGGACGCTTCACTGGCAGCCCCTTCAGCAGAAATCCCCTTCCAACAGGGGTCAGCCTTGTAGTATGTACCCTCTTTTCCAAGGAGCTGGTGAGATCCACAGCAGATGATTTGTTATATAACAGGGAAAGTCTGACAAGCTGCTTCCAGGAAAAACATTCCTTCACCTGCTAATAAGCTCTGAAGTCTTCAGAGATTACCCAAAGTCTAAATGAACACAATTAACTTCCTAACCTAATGCCAAAAAGCACAATCTTTTTTTAAAAATAAGTTAAAAATCTTTCACAATCTTTCAAACACAGATCCTAAGGACACATTAAGCTTTAAAAAAAAATGAACTAGTATCTTTTGGAGTCTGGCTCAGTTTTTAAAACATCTACTTTTAACCTTGCCACACCTCTTTGGAGAATCATCCCTGGCTGTCTTCAAAGCTCAGCCCACATGTGTTCTTTCCTGATTTTTCCTGTTGTTACTCTCCCCTATTCCTTGAAATTACTTTATACTGTCTATGATATACAGATGTATATGTATATCTGTATTTTTCATATAAATGGGCTATTTTCCCCAGTAAAATGTAAGCTCTTTTTAGGATAGGGGCAATCTCATTTCTGCCTATTTTTCCTGCACCTGGCACAGAGTAGGTGTTCAATAAATGCTTGTTAATTCAATTGCTTAATATGAGGGGTTATTTTTTGAGTGGAAGAAAAAACTATGCCTCAGCTGAAACACAAACATTAGGTGAAACAAATTTCTTACGACAATCTCTGGGCTTGGGAAAATAAGAAAAGATTCTTGTCAATAGAAGGGAATTTATCCAAAGGGAATTTCTCTCCAGTGCCAAAGTAACCCCTTGCCCGCCAGCCTTGTGTTCTTCAGTAACAGGTAAATCCCTCTGGGAACAATCACAGGCAGCAGACCTAGGTCTAGGCCTCTCCTCAAAGAGCAGGACTTGGTGAGTTGTTTTTTAAATGGCTTATAGAAATAAGCATTTTACAGCTTACTATATGCTTTCCTCACCAACGACCTTGAAGTGTAATGGGTAATAGAAGTATGGCTCCATTTTACTGAAGAGGACTCCAAAGGACAGCAGGGCAAGAACTCAAATTCAAATATAATTCCAAATCCAGTCTTCTTTCCACCAAAGTATGTTGGCTCTTCTAGATGACTAAGCCTGGTAAAAGGCCAAGTCAAAAGAAGTGCCAGGGCTTCAGATCTGTCTTGAGAAAAACAAAGCCTCCATACTCCTTCAATTCAGATTCAGCTGACACAGAGCCACAGACCAAAAGCTGGAAGAGATCTCAGAGAGCTAGTCCAACCTGCCCTCACTTTACAGATGAGAAAACTGAGTCCCGAAAGGGGAAGGGACTTGAACAAGGTCATATGTATCTGAGCCAGGATTCAAAGCTAAGCCCCACCCAGACTCTTTAGTCCAAGGCTTGCCACTACTGTTTTTACACCAATGCATCAAAACACCACTTGTAGAGTTTACAAAGGTTTGTAAGCACTTGACAACAACCCAAAGCACAACCCTGAAGACACTACAATCCCCTCTTTACAGATGATGAGATATATATTGAGGTTCAAACAAGTGTTAAGAATGATTTGCCAGGGCAGCTAGGTGGTGCAGTGGATAGAGTACTGGCCCTGGAGTCAGGAGGACCTGAGTTCAAATCTGGCCTCAGACACTTAACACTTACTAGCTGTGTGACCCTGGGCAAGTCACTTAACCCCAATTGCCTCACCCACACCGCCCCCCCCAAAAAAAAGGTGGAAAAAAGAGAATGATTTGCCCCAAATCACAGAGCTTATAATTGTCAGAAGCAGGATTTGAACTCAGGGTCCATTACTTACAATGCTCTTTTCTACTATGCCATGCTGATTTTGGCCAAGAATATGTTAAGATTTTCAGGGCTTAAAATAAAATTTTTAAAAAAATACCTTAAAAATGGTAACTCATATTTCAGGATGCCATTTTCTTTAGCATTCCAAAGAATAACAACATACCAGGAGAAAGTTGGTGGAAACTGAATTACGTGGGACAAGAATGAAGAAATTATTTGTGTCAAACCTGGAGCTGATGGACTTCTTGGGAGGAGGATGGGTCATACTGTCTTTCTCGTAACACTCTCTGGGCTAAGTCATCTCCACTGAATATCAGTTATATCCTGACATCCTTCAGTTAAGTAAGGACAGAATGATTCTTATCTCAAATGACTTTACCACCAATCCCACTCATGGGCCAAATTATGTACCATTATTATCAAGCACCTCTAGAAGTCTGAAAATATAAGTCAGACAAGTATTTTCTGGGAAAGATGGGGTTGGGACTCTTAAGAGACAGTTTCTTAAAATGAATGCCAAAAGTATATTTTCTTAAGGTTCAGAAATAGGTACATATACAAGTGTATATACAGGTGTACTTTATGGGAGACATCTGTTCCTGAAAAGTTGTAAAGCAAAATGTTTGTAAACCATTCTAACTGCACTAAATATAGGCTAGATGAGACCTTAGATATTATCTAGTTGTACCACCACAATTTACTGATGACACTGAAGACCAGAAAAGTTAAATAACCTGCCTAAGATCACCGAGTAAGGGACAGACCCAAAGCAAACACCCAGGTCCCCTAACTACAAGTCGGTATTCTTTCCATTATGTCAACTTTTTCCTTAATAAAGACTTCACAGCCATAGTGGCTATTTAGTTCAACACCTTAAAAGGACTATCCTCTATAGCAAACCAGATAACTGGCCATCCAATCTTTGCTGTTAAGTCCTTCCATGAGGAAGAATTCACTACCTCCATCCCTGTTCTTGACTTCTAACATCTTGCTACCTCACTATTTTGGCTTATGTGTATCCCCAGAATTCAGCATAGTGCCTGGCACATACTGAGTGTTTAAATGTTTCCTGACTGACTGATCCACTCCTATAGTCAGTGATCCAGTGACACTGGGCTCCCTGCTTTCTCACACAAGTCACTCTATCTCCTGACTCCAGGCAGCTGGCTGTCTTTCATGACTGCAATTCTCTCCTTTCTTGCGTCTCAGCTAAAAACCCACCTTATTATTTTTTAAATAAGCAATAGTATGTTTTTTTTGTTTTCAAAATTCATTTTTTGTAAGATTTTGAGTTCCATACTATTATGCTATAAGAAACAATGAGCAAATGGATTTCAGAGAAACCTGGAAGGACTTGCATGAACTGATGATGAGTGAGATGAGCAGAACCAGGAGAACATTGTACACAGTATCATCAACATTATGTGTTGATCAACTGTGATAGACTAGATTCTTCTCACCAATACAACAGTACAAGATAGTTCAAAAGGACTCATGATGGAAATTGCTCTCTAAATCCAGAAAAAAAAGAACTGTGGAATATGGATGCAGATTGAACCAAACTGTTTCTTTTGGTTTTGGTGCTCTTGTTTTTCTTTTTTGAGGTATTTCTTTTTTGCTCTGATTCTTCTTTCACAGCAAGACTAATGCAGAAATAGGTTTAATGTGATTGTACATATATAACCTATTTCAAATTACTTTCTGTCTTGGGGAGGGAGGGAGAAAAATTTGAAACTAGAGATCTTATAAAAATAAATGTTGAAAACTATCTCTACATGTAACTGGAAAATAATAAAATACTTTTATAATTTAAACAAATAAATAAATACCTGATTTCTCAAAAAAAAAAGATTTTGAGTTCCAAGTTTTTCTCCTTCCCCCTCACCAAGACAGCAAGCAATTGGTCATAGGTTATATATGTACAATCATGTTAAATATTTTTCCACATTAGTCATGCTGTGAAAAAAGAATCCGAACAAAAAGGAAAAACCACAAGAAAAAACAACAAATAAAATGAAAACAGCATGCTTCAATCTGCACTCAGACTCCATAGTTCTTTTGTTGGGGCGGCGCAATGAAGGTTAAGTGACTTGCCCAGGGCCACACAGCTAGTGTCAAGTGTCTTAGGCCACATTTGAACTCAGGACCTTCTGAATCCAGGGCCAGTGCTTTATCCACTGCGCCACCTAGCTGCCCCTCCATAGTTCTTTTTTTTTTTTTTTAAAGTGAGGCAATTGGGGTTAAGTGATTTGCCCAGGGTCACACAGCTAGTAAGTGTTAAGTTTCTGAGGTCAGATTTGAACTCAGGTACTCCTGACTCCAGGGCCGGTGCTCTATCCACTGCACCACCTAGCTGCCCCCCCTCCATAGTTCTTTATCTGGATGAGGAGAGCATCTTCCATCATGAGTCTTTTGGAATTGTTTTAGACCACTGAATTGCTAAGAAGAGCTAAGTCCATCATAGTTGATCTTTGCACAATGTTGCTGTTACTGTGTACAATGTTCTCCTGGTTCTGCTCACTTCACTCAGCATCAGTTCCTGTGAGTCTTTCCAGGTTTTTCTGAAATCTGCCTGTTCATCATTTCTTAGAGCACCATGGTATTCTATTACATTCATATACCACGACTTGTTCAGCCATTCCCCAACTGATGGGCATCCCCTCAATTTCCAATTCTTTGCCACCACAAAAAAAGCAGCTATAAATATTTTTGTACATGTGGCTCCTTTTCAATTTTTTATGATCTCTTTAGGATATAGGCCTAGTATTGCTGGATCAGAGGGTATGTATAGTTTGATGGCCCTTTGGGTATATAAAACCCCACCTTCTGCAAGACTTTCCCCACCCCTCTTAGTTTTCCTGCCTTTCCTCTGTCCCTCTACCTTTGGGGCACACTTGTTTGCATGTTGTCTCCCCCATTAGACAGAGCTCCACAACAGCAGACATTGACTTGTCTTTTTCCCTTTTTTATTACTTGGCACACAGGGTAAGTGCTTAATAAATATTTATTGACTAGACTTAGCCTATGCAAAAGCACAGACACAGAAACAGAATGATGTTTATGAGGAATGTCAAGTTGCCTGATTCCACTGGAATACAGTGTGTGTGAAGGATTAATTTATAATAAGCCTGGAAATATAGGACTGCCAAGAATGGCTTTATAGGCCTAACAAAAGAGTCTCTATTCTGTCATAGAGACAATAAGGAGCCACAGACGCTTTGGAGAGGAGGGTGACGTAGTCATACCTGCATATAATCCAGAATATAATTCTTACAGCTGTACAAGAGATTAGTGAGAGGAAAGACTTGAGATCTCAGGGCAGGTGACCAGTGGTGAATGAGGAGGCTATTGCAATAGTCAAAGAAAGAAGAGAGGAGGAAAGATGGGATGAGACCGGTAGTCCTGGGAGGGGAAAGAATGACGTGGAGACAGAATTAATAAGATCTGGCAGCTGACTGGAATATTGGGAGGTAAGGAAGAGTGAGCGCTCCGGAATGAGTCCAAGTTATCCAACTGGGTGACTGAAAAGATGGCGAGCTAGAGGGGCAGAGGCTGAGGAGGAAAGGTCATCTGTTCTGTTTTGGAAATACTGAGTTTTAGGTGTCTATGGGATATCTGGTAAGACACAGTCAGTCTCACAATGAAATAGAAACGGGAAATTCTACATAAACTACCTCTTCTCCTCCATTCAGTGATTAAATAGCACAGTATGCTAATGGTTTTGGGTAAGAGGTTTTTTTGGTTTTTGTGGGGTTTTTTTGGCTGGGCAATGAGGGTTAAATGACTTGCCCAGGGTCACACAGCTAGTGTCAAGTGTCTGAGGCTGGATTTGAACTCAAGTACTCCTGAATTCAGGGCCGGTGCTTTATCCACTGTGCCACCTAGTTGCCCCCCCAGGGCAAGAGTTTTTAAATTTATTTTTTTTTAACAGAATTGCTTTTTTCCCCTGTACACCAAATCAATAACACATTTACCAGATGCTCCGGAAGAGGCCCTAACATAACAAAGGAAGAAAGGACTTAGTGTTGTTGTTTTTTTGGTTTGTTTTTAAATTACAAAAACTAGAAGCAGAAGGAAACTGAAAGCAAGGATAATACCCAAAACATAAGAGTATTTAATAAACAGAATAAAACACTAGCAAACAAGTAAGTAAAACATTAATGTCAAATGAACATTAAGATCAGAGTTATAATTCTGTTGGACTTTCTGTAAGTATAGTTTGATGGAGAGAAAAACAATATAAAGGTTGTGATCTGCCAAGATAATAAGAGGACTGTCATGCCTCCAAGCAGCAAAATGCTTTTCTCCCCATTTTCATATCCTCTGTTACATAATGACCGATCAGGAAAACTCAAGTTATTGTTATGGGTTGGAAGTTGGAAGGGACCTTAGTCCAATCTCTTTATTTCAGTGAGAAGGAAACAGACCCAGGAAGGCTGAATCACTTGTCCAATGTTATACAGACAGTAAATAGACCTGGCTAATGCCAGGAATTGACTGCCTTCCCTAAACTATGTCAGTGCCTCCTGGGCACCACGTTGACTAAAATCTTTGAGAGAGATTGTCCAAACATAATTGTAGATCCATCATATGGAAAACATAACCAAGGGAGCTGAGTTAGTGGTTGGCTTATACCTGGAAAGTGTATTTTTCTTCACATTAGGGATTGATATAGGGACTAGACTTGTAATTTCATAAAATTCTTCCTACCAATACAGGTAGGCATCTTCTCTACAAGTTATAGTCTTGAACAATTACCTGGAGACAGATATCAGGTGACTTACCCAGGGTCAACACAACCAGTAGATGTCAGAAGTTCTCCAGCCTTTACACCATACTAACACTATCCATGGAACTGCTGCCCCAAAATGGAAATTTCTGTTACCTAGCTAGCTTCTCTTCATTGGGAAGTTATAAGTGAAATGTTGGGTTCCTCCATTTTGAGAAATTCTACACCACTTCTGAGTGGGAGAAAAATGAGTATCATATTTGATTTACACAAAACTGTCCATGTTAGAAAGTTCTCATTTTGAGTCACACTCATGAGCTGGGTGACTGTGAGCAAGTCCTTTACCTTTCTGTTAGCACTATCTAAACCATAGGGTTGTGGTGAGAAAAGCATCTGATAAACCCTAACTATGTAAATAAATGAATTATTTAAAGGGAGAAAAATCAATATAGTATTCCTAATACAGCAGTCCCACTAAAGTACCTTGTAGAGAGATTTCTATCCCAGTTTTACAGAAAAGGAAGGTACAGAGAAAATAGTTCCAAAGTGGAGAACTGAAGTTGACCAAATCCAGGCATGAAATTCAATACCACTCCAGGTCCAAGAGAATACAATAAGAAAATCATAACTGGTGTGTGTGTGTGTGTGTGTGTGTGTGAGAGAGAGAGAGAGAGAGAGAGAGGCAATTAGGGTTAAGTGACTTGCCCAGGGTCACACAGCTAGTAAGTGTCAAGTGTCTGAAGCTAGATTTTAACTCAGGTCCTTCTGAATTCAGAGCCAGTGCTCTATCCACTGCGCCACCTACCTGCCCCAGAAAATCAGAACTTTAACTTCTAATTTTTTCATCTTAAAAAATAAGAAATGAAGCTTAACTAATCTTGATTATACAGAATGGCTCTTGCACTGAGGCTGGCTGCATATCAGAGCCCCAGGGTCTCATTCAGTAAGAGTGAAGGTATGCAGTCCCCAAATTTTGGAAATTACTGTACCACACCACACAGCCTGAACCTTATATTGAAAACTTTAGAGTTGGAAAATCTATTATCATTGGGTAATTTTCATAATAACTTTAAATTAATTAGCATTTAGAAGATAGGCAATGAAAACTCAAAGTCACAGGAGTTTGGTTCCATTACAAGTATACATTCAGAATCTTGCCAAAACAATTACTCATTCTGTAATTAATCTGACCCGTGTAAACGCCAACAAGTCCATATACAAGACACTAAGGTCTGGGCCTTATGAACCTGAATTTTAGGGGGAAGAATTTATACAGCAGGAAAAACCAACCTCACACACGAATGAAAACTGCTTTTCATTCATATTTACCTGCCTCCATTTTCCAAACCCAATTTTTTCTTTCCCTATTCACAATTTCACAGGATCCCAGTGTTTCAGGCTTAAAGGGCTAGTCTAAGTCCTCATTTTGCAGAGGATGAAACTGCGCCTCACAGCAGAGAAGAGAAGAACCCAAAGCCATCAGGGCAGTTAAGTAACAAATCAAGGTCCCCAGATCCTAAATCTGAGACTCGCTGCTACATTACAGTGGAATCTTCTTAAATTAAAATTTTCTACTGAAAAGAACTTTCTGTATTCTAGAAAGGGGATGGAAAAGGAAGAAAACAAGGGGATTCCGAGCTATTCAAAGGCAGCTTAATGGAGGAAAAAACGAGAGGAAAAGCAAGATTCTGGCTTTCTGCCAATCCCCTTACCATGAATCAAGCACCTATCAAATAATAGCCAGGTGAGCACACGCAGAAGAATCTCAAGAAAATATGAAGCAGCAGAAACCTCCACATCCAACATCAGAGTTCTGCAGTCATCGTGGAATAGAATTTCAGAAAGAGACCGGCACCATTTCAGAAGTACAATCATGAAACACCGGCAGAACCTTAATAATGGCACTGACGTCCAACTCGTGGCACAGAAAAGCTCAAGTACGCCATTTTGAAAAATTGATTGTTCCCTCCCTTAAGAAGAGAAAACGGTCTACTCTTCCTATACCTTTCCATATAGTTTCTCCAGTCCTCCTCAACTACCTTTCCCATGGTTTAAGTTGCTGAGAATAATTTTATCTTCATTTCACCAAAATAAATATTAAAATTGAGATTCAACGTATATAAGCGGAAGGGGGGAAGAAATTACAGGGGAGAAAGGCCAATATCAGTCCTGTTGCATTAAGTAGCATTTAATTACATCAGGTGTAAATCAAAGGCCATCGCATCACATCAGTATCCAATTAGGGAATAAAAGGTTGTTCCCTACACTTCACTGCAAAAGATAAAAATCAAACAGAGGGCCTGGGGAGTGGGTCCTGCTTATTCTGTAGTTTTAAAAAAATCTGGTTCTCAGTTGTATGATCCTCTAATTACCTCAGGAAGACAAGGGATTGGATTCAGTTCAAAGTTTGTGGTACTGAATTTGGGAAGCAGCATGATGGGGTTTCATTTCAGATGTTCGGAATCTTGGGACAGCCTCAGGCAAGTCCGGCACTTCAGGATCCAGAGCCAGCTCCAAGCAATCCAAGGAACTTATGTTCTAGCTTTCTCTCCCAAGGTTGGCTAAACACTTTCAGCCTTCATCCCTCAGCCAGGGCCCCTATGAGGCCCCTCTAAGGCTGAGATTTTGTAATTGTGTTGGGCTGGGTTGTCTGGATGTGTGTACAGTCAGTACTAAAACCCTATTACTAAAGGGATTTCACAGGAGGAGAACAATGAAAAGCTGAAGAGGCAGTGGGGAGGGCGAGAGACTTTCCATTAGGTCAAGGTCACCTTCTTCCTCCAGAGCTTCCTAGGCTGAGGCTCCAGCTGCTTTGAGCAGCCTTGTCACTTCCCCACCCCCAGATCCTGAGGCTTCTCAGTGAAAGGAGACACAAAACCTGAACAGGTGGTGTTTTGCCAAGTTGAAAAGCATCTACTCTGAGTCTCTGTGAACTCAGCTGCTCCTCAGGGCAACTGAAGATCTTTATAAGACAAGTTAAACCAGCCTTAAAGGTCAACAGGATGTTAAATGTTGTAACAGACTTCTGGAGGAGCCCCTAGTAAACTGCTCCAAAGCTAACACCTGGAGACTTCTGGCATTCACAGAACCTGGAATGAGTGTGACCTCAGGGCAGCTCTAGTCCTCCTGGCCTTGAAGAAGAATCATTTCTAAAATAGCACCAATCATGACTATCTAGACACTGCTTGAAGACTTGGGAGAGGGATACCTCTTAACACCTCTTGGTGGTGGAAGCCCATCCGTCAGCTCTCATTTCATCAGAAAGTTTTTCCTTAGGTCAAAGCTAGATTTGTCCCTTTACAACGAGTACCCACTGCTTCTAGTTCTGTCTTCTCAGGCTAAACAAAGTATTTCTTTTGTTGTCATTGTTTAGTCATGTCCAACTCTCTGTGACCTCATTTGGATTTTCTTGGCAAAGATACTGAAGTGGTTTGCCATTTCCTTCATTTCCTTTTACAGATGAAGAAACTGAGGCAAACAAGGTTTTAAGTGACTTGTCTAGGGTCACATGACTAGTAAGTGTCTAAGGCCAAATTTGAACTCAGTAAAATGAGTCTTCCTGACTCCAAGCTCACCAATCTAATTCCTACCAAATATTATCTCATTTGGCTAAATGAGATAATAGTTATAAAGCACTTAGCACAGTGCCTGGCACAATGCAAGCAGTTAAGAAATACTTGCTGACTTGAACTGATTCTTCCTGTGACAGCCCTTTACACATCTGAAGACAGCTATCATTCCCCCAGTCTTCATTTCTAGGCTAAAGAGAAGAACACAGATTTACAGCTGGAAGGGATGTTAGAGGTTATCAGCTTGTTTGTACATAGTTGTTACACATGTTGTTCCCCATGAAACAGTGAGCTCCTTGACAACAGAGACTGTCTTCTACCAAATTTAGGAACAGGGCCTGGTAGGTGTTTACTGACTTGAACAAATACCTCATTTTGCTGATGAGAGCAATGAGGTACAGACAGGTGAAGTGCCTTGCCCAAAGTCACATAAATTGTAAGAGGCAGAGGGGGAGGATTTAAACCCATCTCCTCTTATTCCCCTGCACCATGCTGCCTTTTATCTTCCTGGCTGCCTTCATATAGACCCTGTCCAGTTTTTCAAAGTTCTTCCAAAAATTTGGCACCCAGAAGTAAACAAGACAGATGTTGTCTGATCAAAATAGCCCCTAACAAAATGTGTGACAGTATGACAGGCACTTATAAATGTTTCAAAAAATGAATTTGACAATGGAATGTCACTATGGTTCTACTAAGCAGAAAACACTAGTGCAAGTTTACATAGTACAAAATGAAGTATCTCATTTGGATTATCCCCATTTTATAGAGAGAAAAACTGAGGCCCATAAGTTAAGTGACTTACCTATAATCACACAGCTATCAGTATCAAAATGTTAGGCAAGATTTGTTCCAGGTCCAGTATTCTTTCCATACAGAAGAGTTTCTTAATCTATTTAAGAGTATAAAGAACTCTGTTCTTAGATGAGAAAAATACATGTTGGTGAAATTATAAGACAGATGGATTTTGGAAACAGTAATTTGCGTTTCTCTACAGCTTTAGCATTTACAAAGTGTTCTCCTCATCACAACCCTGTGAAGGAGGTAGTGGAAGTGCTGTTACCCCTATTTTACAAATGAGAAAACTGAGGCTCCAACAGAGTGTCTTACTCTGGCCGCCTAAATATTAAGGGTCAGAGGTAGGGTTTGAACTGGGAATTCCTGACTTCTAAGTTCAAAGTTCTTCCCATGGTCTCATGCTGCCTGCTTCCCTGAAAGATAAGGCTATGACTCATTTAAAGTCACCTACGGAAAGGACACTGCCTCTCATTTCATGCCCTAGCTCAGGTGACACTCACTACCTGCATAATCCTTGATTCCTGTTTCCCTACCCCCAAAAGGGAACCTAAAATTCTCTTATTTTCCCTTACAAACTTTGTGTCCATGCCTTAATGTTCTATTATACAGTAACCTCTCTGACAGGGAGACAATGCCTTGGCATCAGGTAGGCACTTAATAAATATTTCAGTTGAATCAGCAATTTCTATGAAAGCACAGGAAGTCGATACCTCTTGGCAATTCAGAGGTAGAGCAGTAATGACTGAAAGGCAGGCCTTACAGAAAGATGACTTGCTCACAGAGTCCGTGAGGGCTGGAAAAGCAAAGTAGACTGGAATGAACTGTCACTTGTTTTTATTCCTACCAATGAGGCTGAACTGTCAACATACATTTGTTAAATGCTTACTATGTACCGGCACCATGCTCAACACAGTCAAAGACCACTTTATAATACAAACTTTGTGGCACAGTGGGGTTAAGCAGTGAAATGGAGAAATGATTTCCCAGAAGAGTTATCTTTCATTCATTAAGTTAATTATTTTCCATCTTTCACATACATTTCTTTCTCATCATTCATCGAGACCGTTGCCTAGTCCAGCCTGGACTTCTACGAGATCCTCTAGAGTGGTCTCCTTGACTCCAGACCATGCACTCTACTCATCCATACTCCACACAACTACCAGACTGAGACAATCCTTAATCACAGGCCTGACCAAGTCACCCTCTGGCTCAAAAGCATCTAGAGGCTCCTATAACATTTGACAATACAAACAGCTCTTGTTTGGCACTTTAAGCCCTACACAATTTGGCTCCCATTTTCTTTCCAGCCTTATTATACATGACTCCTATTCTCCAGTGAAACCAATTTACTTGCTGTCCCTCACACAAAACATGGCCTTTCACATCCCAGGCTTTGGACAGCTTTTCCCCAAGGCCTGGAAAGCACTCTCCCTACTTAGAATCTTGGTGCTGGCCTCCTCTTCTGGGGATTTCCTAATGCCCCTAAGATGCCACTGTGTCCTCTTCACACTCCTGAAAGGACTGACTCTGACTGTTTCACTGTCTCTGTCTCTTTACACACATACATACATTTATATACTTAAATGTGGACATGGTATTTCCCCAATAGAATGCAAGATCCATTAAGAACAGCGATGGTTTCTTTTAAATGTTCAGTGATTGACAGGATCCTAAAAAAGGCCCACCCCTCCCCCCAATTAGAGAGAAGAAAGCTCAATCTTGGTTACAGTGACTCACAGTCACACAAATCCTAAGTAACAAAGGACCAGATGAGATTATATGTGAAGTGTTTTGCAAACCTTTAAAATAAATTCTAGCAATTGTTATTAGGCAAAGTTGGAATCTGAATCTCAGTCAACTACAAATTCAGTTGGTTTTTTCTAGTATGGGTTCATCTCTTAGATAAGTTGATTCAGGGGCAGCTAGGTAGTGCAGTGGATAGAGCACTGGCCCTGGATTCAGGAGTCCCTTACTAGCTGTGTGACCCTGGGCAAGTCACTTAACCCCAATTGCCTCACAAAAAAAAACAAAACCCAAAAACAATAAGTTGATTCAAATTCCTGAATCTGACTTCAGATTTGATGAAGGAGGGTATAAGAGATAAGGATTCCATATAGAGTTTCTCCAGATACATCAAACAAGCATTATTTTATTTTATTTTAAGTTAGGCAATTGGGGTTAAGTGACTTGCCCAGGGTCACACAGCTAGTAAGTGTCAAGGGTCTGAGGCTGGATTTGAACTCAGGTCCTCCTGAATTCAGGGTCCCTGCTCTATCCACTGCGCCACCTAGCTGCCCCTACAAGCATTATTTTTACGTGTAAGTAGTAGACTACTTTTGTCCTGTCCACAAGGAAAAAAACCATACCCTAGGAACTCTTTTGAAAGAACACTTAAAAAAAAAATGCCCAACTTTACAACATGACTGGTTTTAATAATATTTTAAGGAAAGAATAAAACTTGATAACAAACCAAAGGTCACTAATTTCTGCAAGCTCATTTATACTAGGTTTTTTTTGGTCATCTTAAGAAATTGTTAACAGACTAATTAAAAGGTGACTAATAGCTGACATTTATATACAACTTTAAAATTTTCAAAGCATTTAGAACACTTTCTCATTTGATTCTCATGACAACCCTGTGAGGTAGGTGCTTTTATAATCCCTATTTCATAGATGAGGTGAATGAGGTTGGGAGAAATTAGGCCACTTGCCTATGGTCACAGAGCTATTGTGTCTGAGACTAGCAACTTGAAAAGCACCAGAGAACAGAAATGATCTGTTTCATTTACTTCATAGTCCTGGGCAGATGTGTCAAATACAGGCTGCAACACTCCTGTTGGAACCAGACTAAAATGTAATTGGGAAATAATTAATAAAATAAAATGTAAAATACAACAAATGTTAGTGTGTTTTTTCTAAGTCAATATGCTATCCACATATTCTTATATGTTTAGTGACCCTCATTTCTACCTGAGTTTGACACGAGCAATCCAGGCCACCAAAGAAAAGTCTCATTTGGTGCCTGGAAGGTGACCCTGAGTTACAAACTGGCTTTGAAGGATGAGGGCCAGCTTGGCTGAATGTGGAGAAGGTGCAATGCTAGTAAATTGGCTAAGTTATACAAGTTTTAGCCACAGTGATTAAAAAAAAGTTTCCTCAAATACAGAAGGGATCAAGATTCAATCTGAATCAAAGAGGGCCCAACAAAACCAATGATCTTCTTTTTGGGGGTGGGGGGGACCATGGGGTGGTTAAGTGACTTGCCCAGGGTCACACAGCTATTAAGTGTCAAGTGTCTGAGGCCAGATTTGAACTCGGGTCCTCCTGAATCCAAGGCCAGTGCTTTATTCACTGCGCCACCTAGCTGCCCCCAACCAATGATCTTCTGAAGCTATCACTACAGGCAAAAGAATGAGCTGGTTGTGGGTTTCACAGTAACTATAAAAGGTCACGTTGCATTCATATATAGAGAAAGTTTGTTCAATGACTATACTTAATACAGACTTGATACTGATGATTTTGCTGAACTGCTTATTTTTCTTTCTTTTTTATTTTATGTTAAAAGGGATGGCTTGAGAGGAGAGAGGGAATATTTGGAAACGAAAGTGATCTCTCTCTCTCTCTCTCTCTCTCTCTCTCTCTCTCTCTCTCTCACACACACACACACACACACACACACACACACACACACACACACACACACACACACACAGAGTCAGTAGTATACTGAAAAGAACTGAACTTTGAGCCTGAAGACTTAAATTCTATTCTTGGCTATAGCACCTGCAAATTGTGTGAATGGAGAAGTTGCTTAAACTTAAACCATCAGCCTCATTCTTTTCATCTGTAAAATGGGGGGTAAGACTTGAACTAATTACCTCACACGACTTTTTTGAGACAAAAGTACTTATGTCTATATTTTTGTTAGTTTATTAAGGAAATTGCTAATTATGTAATGCTCAAATTTTATGCATATCTGTCTGAAGAATAGCTATTTTCCCCAGAAACAAGTAGGAAGAAGTTCATTAAGTTTGAAACTGAGTGAATTACAAATGGGAAAGTTAAGTTGATGGACTTGATGTTGATTCTGAACCTGCTGAATAAGATGGGTTGGGCATCATATTTAAGTGTTTTTTCATAAAGTGATGCTGATAATTAAGAAACTGCCTTCAACTAGTTTGCACAGAGACCTCTTTGGCCTAATTCAATAGCTTGGTAGGAGTCTGTCTGACCTATTTTCTGTGCAGCTAGTGGCAGACAGTACAAGCATCACTTCATTTACCTGGCTTCATATGAGATGCTCTAAATGAATGAATTTTCCAGAGAGCCACAGTTTACCCCCTTTAAGCAACAACAAAACTTATTTTTAATCATTTAACGGAAAACTTTCAAAAAAGTAAAAGAGAATCACAGAATTTGCGAACTGGAAGGGACCCCGGGGGGACGACTCTTCCAATGCACTTGTGAAGGAATCCCCACTACAGCACAGCTAACCTGACCAGAAGTCTTCCAGCTTTTGCCTGAAGATCCCACCCCCTAGAGGAGGCAGGCCTCCCACTCTCCTCTGGAAGGACATCAAGCCTCTATTTTACCTCTGTGCAGCCCCACCCCCATGGCTCCAGTTCCTGCCCACTGGAGCCAAACTGACTGAGGCTAATTCCTCATCACTAGGAGAACCCTTCAAACATTTGAAGAACACAGCGATCATTCATGTTCCCTCCTGGATAACAATTGCCAGTTCCTTTCACCAATCCTCATGTCCTGTACTCAATCAAGGCCCTTCACCATCCTGGTGCCCTCCTCAGGACACCCTCCAGCTTGTCAATGTCCTTCTTACACGGCTATTCCCAGAACTGAGCACAACTCTCCAAATGAGTCTGGAGATTTCCCTGCCTTCTTATACACCAAATATCATCATTTCTTGATGACTAACACAGTGATACCCTCAGGACCTCCTGACATATGTAGGACTGTTTACCAGGAATCTGGAAGAAAGCAGAACGGCCTCTGAGCAACCCAAAGTGAAGCCCCAAAGTCCATGAGTAAGTGCTTTACTGAAGGGAGAGCTTAAGGTCCTCATTCAGCCTATTTACTCTAAAAAGAATTCAATGTCCCAGCTGACCTTTACAGAGTTCTCAGCCAGGCATGGCGGTACATGCCTATAATCCCTGCCTGGTAGATTGCTTAAGCCAGGGAGCTCACAGCTGTGGGGAGTCTCACACTAAATCCAGTACCAATAGGGTGAGGAGCAGGGAGGCCCCCGGCTGCCTAAGGAGGGGCAAACAAGCTCAGGTCAGAAAGGGTCCAAGCTCCTGTAGTCATCAGTAGTAGGGTAAGTCTCAGAAAAAGAATTCTCATGGACTTGGTATTCACTGTTTCCAGAACACGTCCTTTTCTTTCCCACTTTTATTCTATCATTGCCTTGGCCTAGAATGCCTACCGTCCTCTCAATCTTGGCCTGCTGAAATCCTACTTGCCCTTCCAGAACCAGCTCAAACAGCACCTTCATGCCTGTGCTGCTTTTCGGATGTTCCCATCCAGAAGTACTGTCTCCCACCTCAGAAAGTTTAGGGAATTTCATACTTTTCTTAGGTATTTTTCATATTCCACTATCTGCAGATATCTGTATCTGTATACCTGAAGGTAAGGACCTTGAAAAGGTCTGCCTGCATTCACAATAGTTCAGGCTGCCAGATAAAAAGACTAGGATGTAATAAGATATCCTGATCCAGTGCCCACTAGGTGCTAAGCACCAAAAGACAAACAATATGTGGACAGTGGATTTCAAAATCCTTTCTCTTTAATGCTATGTATTTTTGTAGATTTTATTTCTCAAAATGTTAAATGTAAAATATATTTTTTATAAACTGCTATGACTTAAACTAGGTCTTTTACAAAGTTTCACACTCCAGAGTTCTGCCTAATCAAAGAGGAACTTGTAGGTTCCAGGTCAGGAACTCCCATCAGCACTGCCAGAGACCACAAAACCTTTGGGGCCTGAACCGCAGAGTAGTGATAGGTGTGGAGGAGAGGAAGTGTGCTGAATTTCAGCTACTACACCACCACTCTAGGAAACTGCCAGGCCTCAATTAAAATTACATTAGGTTAAATATAGTCAGTTTCAAAGGAGCTCTTCCCCAATTCAAAATTGAGAAAAATTACCTAGAAGCACTGGAAATTCAATGAGTTGTAGATAGAAGAGGTTACAAGAAATAATGAGGCATTATGATTTTCACAAAAGAAATTCCAAGGTATGAAGATAAAAATAAAAATAAGATTTTTGTATCCCCTTAAATATTTGGGATTTGACATCTCTGATAATCTCTCTAAGAATCAAAAATCATCTCTATGATACTGAACATTTCAAGGAAGTACGTGTGTGTATATGTAGCTGGAAAAAACATTAAGATGTTTGTCGGTTTAACTACCAAACCTGGAATTTAAGATTAATATTAATCTGCTCTTAAAATTTTAACTTTCTGTACTCAGTAGAAGAAATCTAAGAAAATATTTTCTAATGGCTCTTATGTAGCAATCTGATAATTTTAAAAGAAATAGATTTAAACTTTTTGAAATGTATTTTAAAATTCACAATATAGCAACAATAGTCTGCACATTAAAGATGATATGGAAGTAATTTAAAGTTGGACATCTTTTGGTTTTTACATCACTTATGTTTCCTATTTATATCCCTTCCAACAATTCCCAAAATGCCAACACCTTATAATAAAGAATGGAAAAAGAGGAAGAAAATGAAAAGTTCTGCAAAATTAACCAATCTATTGAAAAAAGTCTGATGTTATATGTAATGTTCCACATACATGGTTTCCCCCCACCTCTGCAAAGAAAGAGAGGGAATGTCTTCTTATATCTCTCCTTTGGGATCACATTTAGTCATCATAATTTTGTAGCATTCAATTTCATTTGTTTTATTGCTGCTATTCTTTCATTTACACTGTTGTACTTGGTTCTGCTTAGTTCACTTTGGATCCATTCATGTAAGTCATTCCATACTTCTCTATATTCATCATATTCATTCATTCTTATGGCACAATATTATTCCATTACAATCATTCACCATAATTTTTTTAGTTATTCAGCAATAGATGAGAATCTACTTTGTTATGCCCAGCAGTGACATTTTTGGGAGCCAAGGGTAATCAATATTTTATTCTTTGCTGAATTCCAAATTGCTTTCCAGAATGGTTGGACATTGTTTCCAAGTTTCCAAGCCCTTAATCTTTGGGATTCGGGAATGAGAAATCAGAATTTTAAGGAATTCTGGAAATTATAAATCATTCTGTATTTTTTATAATATTTCATTCATGTTCTTAAATGAGTGCTCATAATAATAAACAGTGAATTATTTTTCTATGATAGGGTTACTAAAAGTTTCAGAGTCTGTTGAAAAAAGCTATGATAAATGCATGGTTTGTTATTATTATAAATCAATTTGCTGTAGCAATAATTTATTGTTCTTGTCACCAAAGTCTTTGGCACTGTTAAATGATTTAATATCAGAAATGGATTTTACTTTATAAGTGGAGATAACATTAAAGAGGAGGCATTAATATCTGCTTTGCCACTGTACCCCCATTTGAATTGACCTGAATTCCTCGAGAAGGAATTATCTTTTTCTATTTGTATGCCGCAAACAGCATAGAGCTTTGAAACAGTAAGCATTTAGGAAATGTTTTATTTATCCATTCATTTCAAATATTTTTGGTAAAGAGCTGACTGACTTC
Source organism: Dromiciops gliroides (assembly GCF_019393635.1). Taxonomy (NCBI): domain Eukaryota; kingdom Metazoa; phylum Chordata; class Mammalia; order Microbiotheria; family Microbiotheriidae; genus Dromiciops; species Dromiciops gliroides. The sequence goes on from NC_057864.1 coordinate 27,602,672, forward strand.
CTATATTGTGTTTTTTAAAAATTCCTATATTGTTCTTAAAATATTTCTAACATTATTCATACTCTTTATTAGATATATAAAAACTGTAATCAATATTCAGTTTAGTATTATTTACAAAGAACTGTAATCTATAGCAGATATTCAAACACTGGAAAACACTTTTAAAATGTAATTTTAAATTTACAACATAGCACAACAGCTCTGCATATGTAAGATGACAGGGAAGTAACAACACTACAGACTCGCATATCAGAATTGCCAATTTAAGACCTTATTTTGCTTCCAAAACTTATTTCTTCAAATGCCATTCATAAGATTTGTGTAAAGTATACTATGCATATAAACTTAATCTTTATTTTACTTGCAAGAATGACTCATCATTTGTAGCTGACAGGGCCATAAAACCAGGCTTACAACATGGCAATAAATGCAACCAACACTGACTGATTAGATCCTGCCTGCTTATCCCAGCTGCTCCAGGCCCCATTCTGGAAAATTAAGACGTTGCTCACTCACTGTACAGTGAGAGCCGTTAGCTAGTGTTTTATAGCCCTTTTGCTTTTTTCCCCCAGACATGCACAGGATCATAGGATCAGAGATGGAAGGCTAGAAGACATTAGAGATTATCTAATAGAACTTCCTTCACTTTATAGAAAAACAAACTGGCAGAAGGGGTTTGGCTTTCCCATAATCTCTAAACTGTGTCCCAGGTGTAGATATATAGCACATAAAGAGGGTTCTTTCCTCTGTCAGAAGGCAGGCGAGACTAAGTGAAACCCATGGTCTATCCTTTGTAGCTCTAAATCTTCAATCATACCATTTTCTTGGAGGATAAAGGCCAAACTTTGTTGTTGTTGCTTTTTTTATTTGTTTTATTTCAAGTCATAAAAGTCTTTTGTTATTTTCCAGTTACATTTATTTTCATAATACTTTTAGTTCCAAATTTTTCTCTCTCCCTCCCTCCCTCCCTCCCCAAGACAGAAAGTTAATTTTATATAGGTTATGTCTGTACAATCACATCAAACATATCTCGGCATTAGTCACGTTGTGAGAGAAGAATCAGAACAAAAGGGGGAAACCTCAAAAAACAAAAGCAAAAGTAGAAACAATATGGTTCCATCTGCATTCAGAGCCCACAGTTCCTATTTCTGGTGTGGAGACCATTTTCCATCAGTTCCTTGGAGCTGTCTTGCATCATTGTATTACTGCGAAGAGCTCATCACACAACGTCACTGTTACTGTGTACAATGTTCTGGTTCTGCTCGCTTCACTCAGCATCCATCCACTTAAGTCTTTCCAGGTTTTTCTGAAATCTGCCTACTCATCTTTTCTTACAGAACAATAGTATTCCATTACATTCATATACCACAACTTGTTCAGCCATTCCCCCATGGATGGGAATTCCCTCAACTTCTAAATCTTTGCCATCACAAAGAGAGCTACTATAAATGTTTTTGTACATATGAGTTCTTTTCTCTTTTTTATGATCTCTTTGGGATACAGACCTAGTAGTGGTATTATTGGGTCAAAGGATATGCACAGTCCCATAGCCCTTTGGGCATAGTTCCAAATTGCTCTCCAGAATGGTTGGATCAGTTCACAACTCCACCAACAATGCATTAGTGTTCCAATTTTCCCACAGCTTCTCCAACATTTATTATTTTCCTTTTTTGTCATTTTAGCCAATCTGATAGGTGTCAGGTGGTACCTCAGAGTTGTTTTAATTTGCATTTCTCTAACAGTGATTTAGAGCATTTTTTTTTTATATGGCAATAGATAGTTTTGATTTCTTTATCTGAAAACAGCCTGTTCATATCCTTTGACCATTTTTCAACAGGGGATTGACTTGAAGGCCAAACTTCTTGACCTGGCATTCAAGACAACCATTCAATCAATAAAAGCATTTATTAAATGCCTACTGGGTGCCAGGCACACAGTACAAACTACAAAGAATAAACCAATTTTAAAGAAGCTTACATTCTGATAGGGGAGAAACAAGTACATATATAATGTGGAAACATTTTTTTAAAAAGCACCCTTGTTTATAAAACTGAAAATGTGAAATATTTCTGTCCTAATAAGGGGTCTTTTCCTTACTTTTCTTTTTGAAGGTATGGCAGGTGGGGGTGGGGAGAGAAGGCCTTTTGTTATGTAAATGAGTAAGGGTAGTAACTAGAAATTTAACTGAGTACCTCTAGTCTAGATTGCCTACCCTACCCCAGAAATGATCAACCAAGCAATAAATATTCATTAAACACCTACTATGTGCTAGGTACTGCACTAAGTGCTTGGGGATACAAAAAAGGGCAAAAGATAACCCCAGCCCTCAAGAAGCTTATAATCTAATGAGACAACATGCAAACAAATATATACAAAGTAAACAATATATAAGATAAATAGGAAGTATTTTTAAATGGAAGGTCCTATACTTTAGAAAAATTACATTGGTGGCTGAATGGATGGTATCAAGTGAGGAGCAACTTGAGACAAGCACCAGCAGGCCAGGACAGTAGTCCAGGTATGAGATGATAAGGGCCTGGCCCAGAGTGCTGGCAGTGTCAGAGAAGAGAAAGGGCTGTATTTGAGAGCTGTTGTAAAGATGAAGTTGACAGGCCTTGGCAACATATTGGAAATGAGGGGTGAGAGATGAGTTAAGAATAATTTCTAGGTTGTGAGTCTGAAGGATGGTGTTGCCCACTACAGTAATAATGAAGATGCTCAAGGTAAGAAGTAGGGAAAGTTTAGGGGCAGCTAGGTGGCGCAGTGGATAGAGCACCGGCCCTGGAATTAGGAGTACCTGAGTTCAGATCCGGCCTCAGACACATAACACTTACTAGCTGTGTGACCCTGGGCAAGTCACTTAATCCCAATTGCCTCACTAAAAAAAAAAAAAAAAAAAAAAAAAGAAGTAGGGAAAGTTTAAGGGGAAAAGTAAGAGTTCTGTTTTGGACATGTGGAGTTTAAGATGCCTACCAGACATCCAGTTTGAGATGTCTGAAAGGCAGCTGGAGACTGGTGGTCAAGAGAAAGGTTGGAGCAGCATGGGAAGGGAAGGGAAAGGGAGGGGAGAGGAGGGGAGAAGAGGGCCCATAAAGGGTATAGCTCACTGGCCAGTCACTGTGGCCCAGCCCCCTCTCCTATAAGACCATGGCCCCTTCTTGTCTTTGGGACTTATTCTCTCTTGATTGAAAAAATACTAAGTTTGGACCAGATGCACTAAATGAGATGGTATTTGTAAAAAGGGCTTAACTTAGCAATGTCTGGCAAACAGTAAGCATTATATAAATGCTTAATCCTGTCTTTCTCACAAGGGCTCCATCGCTAAAAGTCCATTTCCTTCCTATGGACTGACTAGCTGAAGACCACAGAGCTAGTTAGATACTGGCTGCTTGCAAAGAAATTGACACCTAAATGTATTTTTTAAAAGCCCCTTTTCTGCTTAGTTTGTTTTCCAAATGTTTAAGAAAAAAGTCTGGCTCCATTAAAAAAAACAGGCGGCCCAGTTGTAAAATGCAGATGTAGCACAAACACCAGGAGGAAGGAGGAGCCAGCTGCAAATAAGAGCAGCAGTGTCCCTCCACTTGGTAAAAGAGGGGCTTGTGCCAAAGAGCAAACAGTGTAAAAACAACAGCATGGAGTTATATAGACTGGGAGGAAGAGTGGTCTCTTTTTATCTGGTGGAGACCACAGACAAGTCAGTCTATTCTCCAAGAGTAACGGGAATATGCTAAGGAGGTACCTGGAATCTGAGAGACTATAGCAGCAGGAAGAGACAACACACTTCCTTAGACTACAGAAGTGGAAGGAGGTGTACATGTCAGGTACTGCTGCTGGATTGGCTGGTTTTCTTTAAATTTCTTCTACGATTCAAGGAAGGTTTTTCAACAGGTGTGTGTGGGGAGGTGTATATTAAGAAAGAATTAAAATGTAAAAACAAAAGGCAGCAACAAAACAAAGCTGGGGCTGGGGGAAGACAGAGTGAGCTATGTCCTAAGTATTCCTTTACAACATGTGTGGTATGCTGAGCATTTCCTATTTGGCTTTGTTTGCTATTCCTTGGTTTACCTGGGGCATCAGACACTAGAAAGTAACAGAAGTCCCTGACTGTGTGCTACTCTGTAAATAAAACAGGATGTTTACGCTTTTAAAAAATTAGTGGCTCATTTGTCGAGTTATCTTTGTCCTCAAACCCTTTCTTCTTCCAAACTTGCCTGTTATTGTCAGGGGCACCACCAGTCACCCAGGCTCATAAGCTGGGCTTCCTGATGCTGCCACCACCTTGGTCCAGGTACTCACACCTGAACAGCCTGCTGCTTGGCCTCCCTAATTCAAACTTCTCCCCATTCCAGTCAATCCTCCCTCCACTTGGCTGTCAAACTGATCTTTCTTCAACATTAGTTCAACCATGTCGCCCCCATTCAATACAGTTCAATGGTTCTCTATCACCTTCAGGGTCAAATATAAAATCTCCTGCTCAGCACTCAACCTACCCCATTCTTATCTTGCCAGTCTTCTATTTTATTCCCCTCCACATGCTCTGGGCTACAGTGACATTGGCTCCTTGCTATTCTTCACTCAAGAAGACACTCCACCTCCCAACCCTGTGCATCTTCAGTGGCTGGCCCCCATACCTGGCTCTCTCTCTCCTCATCTCTGCCTCCTAGATTCAGGTTTCACATAAGTCCCACTTCTGCATGAAGTCTTTCCCAGTCCTCCTTAATCTGAATGCTTTCCCTCTGGTGACTATCTCTGATTTGTCCTATATTTGTCTTGTTTGCATGCTGTCTCCCTCATTTTCTGTGAGGGCCTCCTCTACCTAACCCAGATCTTCATATTGAAGCTTATTCCAGGTCCTGAAACTCATAGCAAGTACCCTCCACCCCTAAGACCTCTCCTTCCCAAAGCATGGCTCTTCCCAGAATCTCCATTAAAGGAGGGCATCCAGGCTAGCCAGGTCTCATGCCTGACTAGCTTCCCCCCACCCCCACCCCCACCCTACTTGTATTTGTATTCCTAGGTCTTAGCACAGTGCCTGGCAGAAAGTGCTTAATAAATGCTCAATGCCTGACATCCCCAATGATTCGATTTAGTAATAAGCCTACTATTACTCTGAACAGGTATCTTTTAAGATGCCTCATGGCAGCTACCCTAAATAGAAGTTATTTTGCATTCAATATGCAGCTTTCATTCTGGCTCTCCATCTCTCTGTTCATGTCTCCCCCCCCCCCTTTTAAAAAATTTTTTCTTTAGTATCAACAGATGTGAACATTTCAAACTTCTCTGTATTTCCCTCTAAATTTCCCTTGGCTCTCTTCTGTGTATCTTTAAAAATGTTTCAACTACATTTCTTTTTATTATTTTTTGCATCACTGTCACTACCCAACTCCTCCCTCCCTTAAAAGCCTTCTCTTATAACAAGTATATTGAAGCTAAACAAATACACATGACTGTATGCATGAAAATGCATGTCTCATGCTTCACCTCTGGGAAGCAAGCTTCATATGAACATTAGTTTTCTTGTATCATTGATCAGAGTTCTTAAGTTTCAAAGTTGTTTTCCTTTATGTTATCATAGCCACTGTATAATCCTAGCTTGTTAAACTGTGGGTCACAACCCCATGTGGGGGTCGTGAAAAATTTGGCAACAGTAAAAGGTTATGCATACCTATTTTATATATGCATATACCCTGGGTCGTGTAAAAACTTCTTGGGCAAACAAGGGGTCACAAGTAGGAAAAAATTTAAGAAACCCCGGTATAAACTGAACTCCTGGTTCTACTCACTTTACTCAAGTCTTCCTGGGTCTCTTTGAATATGTTACTTTTGTCATTTCTTATACACCATTCTTCTTTATACACCATACTTTGTTGGAGTGGTTCCCCAAATGCTGACACCCACTTGTTTCCAGCTTTTTGCTATGACAAAAATAGCTGCTATTAATATGATCATTCAGGTGGGGAGGAAGTGGAATCTCAGGTTTTTTCATTTTTATTTCTTTCCCTCTTTTAAAAAACTCATCATAATATAATTAGATCAATTACTTTGATTTACACAGTACTATTCTCACAACTACTTTGTTAGATAGGAACTGCAAGTATTTTCCAATACTTTTTTCTTTTTCAATTTAAACAAATTCAGAAAGTTTAAGCTGCTTGCCTGTAGTTGTAACTAGGAAATGTCAGATCTTGAAAGAGGACTTAGAAATCTTCTAGTCTCATTCCTCCATTTTATAGATGAGGAGACTGATTTCAGCAGGCTGAACCTTATTGCCCCTAACATAGAGTTCCTCAAATACTTGGCAAACAAGGTTATTTGTGTTTGTGTCTTATCCCTCTAGAATCAACCAACACAGAATCTATTTCTTATCCAGCATTTAGGTCTTCCCCAACAACCTAGCTCAGTGCTCTTCACAAAGGAGGTTAATTTTGTTGACCAAATGAATGACTAGCACAGAGCCTCGAACAAAATAAGTAAGTACCCAACAAATACAGACAAAAAATACAATGTTCTTGCAGGTAGGTACATTTGATATCATCTAACTGATTCTCTATCATTATCTAATTAATAACAATGAACACTTACTGCTTTAAACTCTTTTAAAAGTGCTTTACCTCCATGATCACATTTGAACCTTAAAAATCAACCTGAAAGATTAGCCAGGATAGGTATTATTATCCCCATTTTAAAGATGAGGAAACTGAAGCACTGAGAAATTAAATGACTTGCCCTTGGTCACATAACTATTAAGTGCCAAAGGTGGGGTTTGAATCCAGGTCTTTCTGACATCACTCCCATCACTATCCAGCACACCGTCCTGAGACTACAATTTAATAAACAAATCTGCTTTAGGGGCTGCCAGCTTAACCACTGGCTCCTCTGGGGTTACGAACTCAAGTGATTTATAAGTAAACTGCTGAAAGATCTGCCTATGGCCAGTGCTTCTGACACCTTCAGTAACATATCCTATCTATACCCAATGAGACTTTGTTTTAAAAGATGCAGATCTTAAAGTACCCTATAAATGTGAGCTACCTAACAATTTTTTAAAGTTCTATTTTTGTTGAGCCTTATGTCCCACAAGAAAATCTTCAATCACAAATAGTTAGTCCTAGATCTGTTCTATAATCTTAACCAACTCATATGACAGAAAATGAAAGTGACAAATGTTGGAAGGGATGTGGAAAAATTGGGACATTAATGGACTGTTGGTGGAGGTGTGAATTGATACAAACATTCTAAATTTGGAACTATGCTCAAAGGGCTATAAAACCACACATATCGTTTGACACAGGAACACCACTACTAGGTCTATATCCCAAAGAGCTTGGGGGGGGGGGTGTGCAATGAGGGTTAAATGACTTGCCCAAGGTCACACAGCTAGTGAGTATCAAGTGTCTGAGGCCGGATTTGAACTCAGGACCTTCTGAATCCAGGGCCAGTGCTTTATTCACTGTGCCACCTAGCTACTCCCCCCTCCCCCCACCAAAAGATTTTTTTAAAAGGGGAGGAGGACCTATTTATATAAAAATATTTATAGTTGGTCTTTTTGTGGTGGCAAAGAACTGAAAATTGAAAGGATGCCCATTAACTGGGGAATGGCTAAACAAGTTGTGGAATATGGATTATAATATACTACTGTACTATGAGAAATGATGAGAGCTATCTATTCCCATATGAAAAAATGCTCTAAATCACTATTGATTAGAGAGATGCAAATTAAAACAACTCTGAGGTACCACCTGACACCTATCAGATTGGCTAAAATGACAAAAAAGGAAAATAACAAATGTTGGAGAAGCTGTGGGAAAATTGGAACACTAATGCATTGTTGGTGGAGCTGTGAACCAATCCAACCATTCTGCAGAGCAATTTGGAATTATGCCCAAAGGGCGATAAAGCTGTCCATACCCTTTGACCCAGCAATACCACTTTTGGGTCTTTTTCCCAAAGAGATCATGGAAAGGGGAAAGGGACCCACATGTACAAAAATATTTATAGCTGCTCTTTATGTGGTAGCAAGGAATTGGAAGTTGAGGGGATGCCAATCAATTGGGGAATGGCTGGACAAGTTATGGTATATGAATACAATGGAATACTATTGTGCTGTAAGAAATGATGAGCAGGAGTTCAGAGAAACCTGGAGGGTCTTGCGTGGGCTGATGATGAGTGAGATGAGCAGAACCAGAAGAACAATGTACACAGTATCATCAACATTGAGTGTTGATCTACTGTGATGGACTATATTCTTCTCACCAATGCAACGGTACAGAAGAGTTCCAGGGAACTCATGATAGAAGAGGATCTCCAAATCCAAGAAAAAAAACAAAACAAAACAAAAACTGTGCAGTATAGATGCTGAATGAATCATACTATTTCTTTTGTTTTTGGTGTTGTTTTTTCTATTTTGAGGTTTTTCATCATTGCTCTGATTTTTCTCTTATAACATGACTAATGCAGAAATAGGATTAATGTTATGTATGTGTATATGTATGTGTGTATATATATATATATATATATATATATATATATATATATATATATATATATATATATATATATATATATAAAACCTATATCAGATTACCTGCTGTCTAAGGGAGGGAGGAGGGAGGGAGAAAAATCTGAAATTGGAAAGCTTGTATAAACAAAAGTTGAGAACTATTTTTACATGTAACAGGGGAAATTAATTAAATAATTAATTAATTAAAAAAAAAGAAAAGAAAAGAAATGAGGATGCTTTCAGAAAAACCTGGACTTATACAAACTGTTATGTGAATTGAGCAGAACCAGGACATTGTACACAGTAATAGCAAGGATTAACTGTGAATGACTTAGTTATTCTCAGAGATACTGAACCAAGACAATTCCAAAGGACTCGTGATGAAAAATGCTATCTACCTCCAGAGAAGGAACTGGTAGAATCTGAATGTAGATTGAAGCATACTATTTTTCACTCTTTACTTTTTTTCGTGTTTTTTTCTTCTCCCCCTTCAAATGGATGTGAAAACTTGCTTATATAAGCAACTGTAAAGAAAAATAAAACATTTTTTAATGTTTTAGCCAACCCTTAATACACTCTAGCAGTAACATAGCAATGCTTGTCCCAATGAAGAAGTTGCAGTCCTTCAAAAGGAGCACCACAAGGATAAGGAATCAGCAAACTGAAGAGGAGGGAATGCCGACTCCCCAACACTGAGCTGACTCCAGGCTTCGAATCCTCTTTGCTGCCTTACTCCCTGAGATTTGGTCATTCATGAGCTCTTGACTTGGCAGGGCTCCCCATTTACTCTCACAGATGATGGCTCCCCCCAAGCCTTCTCTTCTAAGAGAGTTCCTTCCCAGAGACAGTTTGGCACTCAAAGGAAGGAGCACAGACATGAGACCCAGAGAGTGCAGAGTGACCCCTGTGTCAGCCCAGCTGTGTGGCCATGGATGAATTACATTTCGTTCCACTGGGCCTCTGATTTCTTGGGGAGTAAGAGGAACATCCCAGGTCTGGTGTGACCAAATGGTCTCATTTATTATTTTTTTTTTTAGTGAGGCAATTGGGGTTAAGTGACTTGCCCAGGGTCACACAGCTAGTAAGTGTTAAGTGTCTGAGGCTGGATTTGAACTCAGGTACTCCTGAATCCAGGGCCAGTGCTCTATCCACTGTGCCACCTAGCTGCCCCCTCATTTATTTTTTAATGGAAAAAGAAGGGGGCCTTCAAACTATTGGCTAATGAACTTGAATTGATTTTTAGTATATTATTGAAGGGATGAGTGAACATTCAGAAAGAAAAGGAAAAGTCCACATGGCTTCTCAGGAACAGATCATGGAAGATTCGCCTGTTTAATTTACTTTTGACAGGGTCACTAAACTGACAGAGTACTGAAAATCTACAGTCTACCTTGAGCTCAGCAAGACAATCTGTTTCTTTGGCTATTATCAGGACAAAACAGAGATGTAGGCTACACAGTAGCAGAATTAGGTAAATATGAAACTGGTTGAATGGCTGAACTCATACTCATTAATGATGTGATATCCAACTGGAAGGTCTCCAGTGGTCTACCCTAAGAATCTAAACTTGGCCCAGTGCCATTTAATATTTTTATCAATGACTTGAATAAACTTGGACAGATGGCATGCCTATAAAGCTAGGAGGTATAACTAACTAACACACTGGACAAGAGGGTCAGGAGCCAGAAAGATTATAACAGAACACTGGAACAAATCAAAGATGAAATTAATCAAAATAATTGTAAAATCAGAATTAAATCCTCCATCATACATTCAACAAATAGCCCTCTAGCATCTGCTCAAAGATTTTGGGGGAATGTGGGTGGGGGTATGGAGGACACCACTTCCCAAAGCAATCCATCTCAGTTAATGATCAACAGATATTTACTGAGTACCTACTATGAGCCAGCCACTATGCACTGAGGATATAAAAAAAGGCAAAAGACAGTCCTTGCCTTCAAGAAGCACACAATCTAATGAGGGAGACAACAAGCAAACAAATCATGTATAAGCAAGCTATATACAAGTTAAACAGGAAAAAAATTATAAGAGGGAAGGCACAACAATTTAAGAGAAATTGGGAAGTACTTCCAGTAGAAGATTGGGATTTTAGCTGGGACTTAAAAGCAGCAAGGAAGCAGGGATGAGGAGATAGAATATTCTAAGCATGGGGTACAGCCAGAGAAAATGGCTGGAGCTAAGAAATGGAGTGTCTTATTCCCGGAACAGTCAGGAGGCCAGAGTCACTGGTTCAAATAGTAAATGGCAGGTTAAGGTAGAAGGAGACTAGGTTATGAAGAGCTTAAATGCCAAATAGAGGGCTTTGTATTTGGTCTTGGAGACGACAGGGAGTCACTGAAGTGTACTGAGGGGAGGGCGAGATGGTCAGACCCTGTGGTGGCTGAATAGAAATAGTGTGGAGTGGAGTGGAGAGAGGCTTGAGGTAGGCAGACCTGCAAGCAGGCTATTCCAATAGTCCAGGTGTGAAGTGATGAAGGCTTGAAATCAACAGGCCTCAGCAATAGATTGGATGAGGGAGATAAGTGATAATGAGGAGTCTAGGGCAACCCCTGGTTGTGAGCCTGAGGGACTGGGAGAATGGTGTCATCCTCTACAGTAACAGGGAAATTAGGAGGTGGAGAGGGCTTAAGGGGAAAGATAATGAGTTCCATTTTGAAGTTTAAGATGTCTACTGAACATCCAGTTGGAGATGTCTGAAAGGCAGTTGGAGATGCAAGACTGAAGGTAAACAGAGAAGCTCAGGAAGGATAGGCAGACTTGAGAATTGGCAGCGTGGAGATGGTAATTCCTAACGGTTGGCAAGTTTTTCCTATATGAACAGGCCATTTTGCAAATGCCATCCATCATCCCTAGTTCTGTCCTCTGAAACAAGGTTGAACAAGTACAATTACCCTATCACATGAGACCCAAATACTTGCCTTTTACTATGAAGTTATTTAACTTTTATGAGCCTCAATTTGTTCATCTCAGAAATGGGGATAATGCCATCTATAGAATCTACCTGAAAGGACCAGAAATAATGCAGATAATGTTAACATGATATATAAAACCACACATCATTATTTCCAGAGGATAACTTACAATCAAGCAACGCATTACTCTGCTCCTTTTCCTACCTAACCCCTCACATAATTCTTACCTTCCTCTACGTCCAATTCACTCTACTATCTTCCAGCTGGAAACACTCCATTGAAACTGGGCTCTAAGACCCTCTGAGCCTTGAGACAAATCCAAGGACTTTCCCTGAGAGTTCTCACTCTTTCTCTAAACTACTTCTAATATACAGAACTCTTCTGTTTCTCTTTGCCCCCTTTCTGTTCTCATTATCAGCACTCTACTGTGCTATGTGTACAGTCTAATTGAACACTCTAAAATCATCTGATCAATCTGGGTTTTGAAATGTATAGACAGAATCCATAAAAGCTGGTTTGGAACGAAAGGAATTTTAAAGGGAAAGGAGAAGAGGGAATGGGGAAAGGAATTAGTATTTTATATAGCACCCAATATATACCAGGCACTGTGCTAAGCTCTCTACAAACATTATTTCATTTGATCTTCACAACAATCCTGAGAGGTAGGTGCTATTTTAATCCACATTTTAGAGTTGAGGAAACTGAGGCAAAGAGAAGTGATGTGCCCAGGGTCACAGAGTGTCTGAAGCCAAATTCGAACTCAATTCATCCCGAATCCAGGTCAAGAGCTCTATCCATTGTGCCACTTAGCTGCCATCTCTGCAGTAAAATAAAGGAAATTAAGACTTTTCCATGCAGAAAAAAGAGCCTTTGACACATATTATTTCATATTCAATATTACAGAGGGAAACTTAATGCCAGTACCAACATTTTTTTCAGAAAATCCCCACTCTCACAGACTCCAGAAACCCAAGATTCCATTAAAAAATTCGTTTAATTGTTCCACATACATATTTAAGCCTTGTCTCCTCCAAAATTTATGGGTAAAACCATGTCTTCTTTCCTTCTTTGTATCTATCTTACACCAAACAAATACCTGCTGACTGAGATGAAGCCTCTAGGAACCTGGGATCTCGAGTTATCACTGTTGTTCTACACCTTCTGCCTTTGGGAAAGATGAATATCTGCTTTTTCCTTTTCAGAATTCATGATTATATACTGTCAAAGATGCACTGTTAATCACTGTGGTCTTGTCTGAAGACCTCATCTTGCTGAAAACAGCTTTGCTGTGCAATACCAAGAGCAGCTTTCTGCAACAACAAAGTAGATAGATGTAGCTGGAAGTCCATTTGCTCTGCCTCACGCTGCTCCAATACCTTCCTTATATTATTATATGCCCTCCTGAGGCCCCTAGCCACGTTAAGTACCAACATAATTATCTCCCTAGCCCAAAGACTTGGCTCCTTAATTAAAAGTTTCACCTTGAAGGACATTCTCAGGTTATCTAAAATAAGGAGGCTTTGCATAAAGCCTATCATGAAACATTTATTAAAGCTGTCTCCCCAAGTAAGGCCCAATAATAATACTCACATTTATATAGGAATTTAAGGTTTATGAAGTAGTTTCCTCACTTTGGTAAGGTAAATGGTAAAAATATTAATATCCTCTTTGTGGGAGAGGGAGGAGGAAGTCCTCCACAGCTTCATTGTGGACTTGTGATTTTATTAGTGTAGGTCAATGATTCCCAACATTCATTGTTTCTCAAACCACTCTCAGTAATAAAAAAATGTTTTCTGAACCTAGAGAGTAACTTCATATACTACTCATAATAACTTTTAGATTCACTGAGTGCTTAAAATAACTACAGAAACTTTTCTAAAAAAATTAAATCCATTCTAAACTAAAATTAATATCATACAATTATAAAATATAAAATTTTATTCTACCTATAATTATGAAAACTGAATACAAAAGTATAAACTAATTATAATTATGAAAAACTCTGTCCAAATTAAAAGTAATCTAGCAAGATTTCATATGCTTATTTCATGTAAAATTTCTTATTTTATGTTTTTGTTCAATTGTGTGTGGTGTGTATGTGTGTGTGTAGGGCAATGAGAGTTAAGTGATTTGCCCAGGGTCACACCATTAGTAAGTATCAAGTGTTGGAGGTCGAATTTGAACTCAGGTCCTCCTGAATCCAGGGCCCATGCTTTATCCACTTCACTGCTTAGCTGCCCCTTTCATTCAATTTTTTTTTTAAAGTGAGGCAGTTGGGGTTAAGTGACTTGCCCAGGGTCACACAGCTAGTAACTGTTAAGTGTCTGAGGCTGGATTTGAACTCAGGTACTCCTGAGTCCAGGGCCGGTGCTCTATCCACTGCGCCATCTAGCTGCCCCTTTCATTCAATTTTTAATGAAATAAAGGTGGAAGTTAGAAGATGTTTGATATAATATAATCATATATAAACTTAACTTTAATATTAGATTTTATTTGAACAAAGGTTTTCAATATTTGCCTCAGACCAGGCAAAGGCAATCTTAAAACTTGTTCTGCATGGTATTTAATTCTTTATTTTGATTTAAAACAAGAATAAAGAGAAAATTTTGCTCAAAGAAATGCAAGGTGGAAAATAGAATTTTACATGCTTTCTTGATAAGAGATAAATTCATTAAAAAATTTTAGCCACTTAACCAAATCATAAAAATGAATAGCTAGTTAAGATACAAAATATTTTTCTACTTATTATTCTGCTACTTTTTTTACCTTTATTTTACTTTATTACTCTGTATTTATTAAGCAATAAATGTACTTCAAGTACAGTTGCATATACAGCTTGTTTCTAATGATGTTCATGTATAAATTAACCTTGGTAAGGAAAAGAATCTCTTCAGCATGAATTTCTTCTCTTCTACTACTGACACAATGGGTACACTCTCACTGAAATTATTGACCAGTGCTGTCAACTGGTCCATTTGAAAATCCAACATAGAGAATAGTGACATAAGCAGATGATAAATTTAAACTAGTAAACAGCTTTAATATTGCAATGCTTTCAAGATGGTTTATAAAGTGCATGTCCAACCACCATAATTTTCAAACAACCTGACATTTGTGCTGCAAAAACAGAAATATTCATAACATATTTGGTCATATGAGGTACAATTAAACAGTAACAGAACAGAATAAGGGCACTACTCTAGTAAGTGTACAGAACACAAATGAAGGTAGGTGCATACATGTGACAATTCACTGGAAATCCATCTGCACTTTAATGTCAATCTTTGTGTTGGTTTGGAAACAATTTGATGACAAGTTGAGAAACCACAAAAAATATATTATGCTTAGAATCGATTTAATGTAATCACTGCACAAACACTAAAATCATTGTGCACATAATCATGACAACTTTGACTCGATGCAGAAACCTACAACACTTCAAAACACATGCTTGCTGTCACAGAGGAAAAATATATATGTAACATAGCTAGGCAAATGTTTACTAAAAAATTTTTAGTGAAAATCCCTTAGACCACCTAATGTAGGTAAATCTCACAATGGCAACACCCTCTGCAAATGCATATAAGCGCTTTAAGATATTTTTATTATGAACTAATAATAATCAATAACATATCTATAACACCTTAAGGCTTGCTAAGTGCTTTACATAAATTATCTCATTTTATGATCACAACAAAAGAAGAGGTAGTAGCTATTATTGCTCCTATTTTACTGGTGAGGAAACTGTAGCAGATAGTGATTAAATGACTTGCCCAAGGTCACACAGGTGTAAGTATCAGAGACAGGATTCTAAATTAATTTTTCCCAACTCCAGGTCTAATACTCTTATCCACAGGCCACATGGTTGCCCCAAATCATCAGCCAACATGAAGAGTTCCATACACAGATGGTCAGAAAATAGGGCTTGTATATGAACTGCAAAAATGCACTAAAAAGGGGCAGCTAGGTGGCGCAGTGGATAAAGCATCGGCCTTGGATTCAGGAGTACCTGAGTTCAAATCCAGCCTCAGACACTTGACACTTATTAGCTGTATGACCCTGGGCAAGTCACTTAACCCCCATTGCCTCACCCCCCCCCAAAAAAAAGGCACTAAAAAGCCTAACATTTATAGGCTTGCCTAGGTCACAGAGAGGTTTAATGAATTGGCCGTGGTCACATAACCACTATGTATAAGACACAACTCAAAGCTTCTAACTCCAAAGCTGATTTCTCTACCTCAATTCCTTAGAGTATGCCATTTCTCATCTATAATTTATAATGCAAATTGAACCTCAGAGGTTAAGCTATATCACCACGATAAAATTTGAACCTAGTTTCTCCTAACTCCAATTCCAGGACTCAATTCACTACATGTGTTACTTCTCCAAAAACTCATGAAGTGAAGTTCAATAAGGTTTACCTTGGCCTCAAGAAGAGAGGAGACTATATTTCTAGTCAATCTCCTCTTACTTATCGCAGAAGCAGATAGGTGGCAAAGTGGACAAAGTACTAACTTGGAGCCAGGCAGTGGTCTGACCTTAGGCAAAGTCATTTAACCTGTCTCTCTGAGGTTTCTATAAAATGGGGATAATATTTAACACCTAACCTCCCATTCATGAGGTACTTTACAAACCATAAAATGCTACATAATTGCTAAATGATAGCAGCAGCAGCAGTTGCTGCTTCTTCTTCATTATTATGTTTAATCCCTTCCTGATACTCTACTCCAGTCAAATTAGCCTACACACCAAACACTGTAGAGCCCAGTGCTACTCTCACTCCCCGCCCCACCTCTGTATGAACATATTATTTTCATTAGGTCCCTTCCTATTTGATTGCTACATTTTAAGACATCCAGAACTCTCCCATTTGGTTTCATTTCAAATCCTGTGTTTTCCGACCTATGTAACTTTGTTCACAATTATGACTCTAGTTTCATTTCTATCCCACCTTTTCCAGACTACCTTTCACCATTTCCTATCCTCTCACTTATCTTTTAATCTTTCCTTATCTACTGCCAGCTTCCCAAAACAACCTATAAACATGTTTGTGCCTCCCTTATCCTCAAAAAACCCTCACTTGATCCTTCCAAACCCACTATCATTCCATATATCTCCCCCTTTTGGGTTACTAAACTTAACAATAGATGTCTACACTTCTTTTCCTCTCACTCAAATCCACTCTTTACAGTTTGGCTTCTGACCAATGATCTCTTAACTGCCAAATATAATAGCTTCTTATCAATCCTCTTTCTTCCTGAACTCTGGAGCTTAAGACATTGTTGATCAATCCTCTTCTCTCTAGGTTTTCATGACACCACTTTAGCCTGGTTCTTCTCCTACCTATCTGACCACTCCTTCTCAGTCTCATTTGCTAGATCTTTATCCAGGTCACACCTTCTCAGGCTAGGTGTTCCTCAAGGCTTGTCTTGGGCCTGTACTGGTCTCTGTCCTGTTCTCTCTTCCCACTAAACCATTTCATTTGGTAATCTCATCAGCACCCTTGGTTTCAATTATCATCTCTATTGCAAATAATTCTCAGATCTACTTAACATTTCTCCTAACCTCCAGACTCCCATTTCCAACAGCCTTTTAGACATCTTGAACCGAACAACCTATAGATAGACATGCAAAACTGAATTCACAGGGGCAGCTAGGTGGCCCAGTAGATAGAGTACCAGCCTTGGAGTCAGGAGGACCTGAGTTCAAATTTGACCTCAGACACCTGACACTAGCTATGTGACCCTGGGCAAGTCACTTAACCCCAATTGCTTCACCAAAACTGAATTCACTATTTTTCCCCCAAAACTCTCCTCCTCCCTGCTTCTGAACTTTCCTAATACTGTCCAAGGCACTATCAATCTTCCCAGTGACCCAGGCTGAGAATCTAAGTGTCATCTTCAACTCACTCTCCCTCACCTCTCTTACCCAATCTGTTGCCAAGTGCCATCAATTTTACCTTCATAACATCTCTTGTATGTTTGCTGCTCTCTTCTGACACTACCACCAGCCTGGTGGGCACCTATCACTTCATCCCTGGACTACTGCAATTGACTACTGGTTGGTCCCCTGGCCTCAAGTTTCTCCTCACTCCAATCCATCCTCCACTCGGTCAATTCATCTTTCTAAAGAACAGATCTGACTATCCTCCCTTCCCCTGCCCCAATCCTATTCAATAAACTCTTCTAATGGCTTCCTATCACCCCAGGATCAAATATAAAATCTTCTGTTTGGCATTCAAAGTCCTTCACAACCTATCCCCTTCCTAGCCTTCCAGTCTTCTCACATTTCACTATATGACATTCTGGCTTTTTTGCTGTTCCTTGCAACAGGACTTTATTTCCCAATTCTGTGAATTTTCTTTAAAAAATTTTTATTTTATTTTCAGTCCCAAATCTCTCCTTCCCTCAGCCACTACCCTACCCATCGCAATGGCAAACCTATTTTATATGTTTATATATAAATATGTATATATACGTGTATATACACATATATTCATGCAAAATATATTTTCACACCAACTGTGTTTAAAAAGAAAAAATATGCTTCATTCTGCACTCTGAGTCCATCAATTCTCTCTCTGGAGATAGACAGCATTTTACATCATGAGTCCTTTTTCAAGTTGTAGAAAATCGTATTGATCAGAGTTACTAAATCTTTCACAACTGGTTATCTTTATAATATTGCTGTTGTGTACATTATTCTTCTGATTCTACTCACTTCACTTTGTATCATTTCAATATAAATCTTCCCAGATTTTTCTGAAACCATCTCCTTCATTATTCCTTACAGAACGATAGTATTTTATCACATTCGTACACCATAATTTGTTCAGCCAATCCCTGATTAATGGGCATCCCTTCAGTTTCTAATTCTTTGCCACCACAGAAAGAATGGCTCTAAATATTTTTGTACACGAGTCCTTTTCCTTTCTTTCATCTCCTTGGGGAATAGACCACTAGTGGTATTCTTTAGGTCAAAGAATATGCACAACTTTATAACTTTTTGGGCATAGTTCCAAATTGTTCTCCAGAATGACTGGACTGTTCACAGCTCCACCAACAGAACATCAGTGTACCTATTTTCCCACAAATCCTTCAGCATTTGTCATTTTCCTTTTCTGTCATTTTAGACAATCTGATGGGTATGAAATTATAACTCAGAGTTGTTTTGGTTTGGATTTCTCTTATTATTAGTGACTTAAGAGTTTTTTAGTTGTTTGTCTAGCATTCTCTAAGTACACCATCATATCCATCTGCAAAAATTGTTTCCTCATCCCTATGCTTATTCTGTCAATTTCTTTTTCTTGTTGCTATAGATAGCGTTTTTAGCACAATATTAAATAATGGTGATGATGAACATCCTTCCTCCAACCCTGACCTTACTGGAAAGGCTTCTAGTTTGTCCCCATTAGATAAAGACTCCCATATCCAATCATTTCCAGAATCCTGTCCGCTCATATAGCTACCAGCCTAGTCCAGGCCCCTCATCACCCCTGGCTTACACTATCACAACAGCCTCCTAATTGGTTTCCAAGCATCTAGTCCTTCAGCATCCCCTCCATTCTCCAATACAATTGCCAAAGTGATATTTCTAAGGCCCAGGATTGACCATGTCTGGCTCCTGGCTCTCTCCAGCTTCTAGGATTAAATACAAACTCATCTGTTTGGCATTTAAAGCCACTCACAATCTCTCTCTGAACTATCTTTCCAGACTAATTATCCATTCTTCATCCCAGCCAAACTGGAATTTGTTGTTGATTGCCTGTATGTGATATTTCTTCCCGTCTCCAAGCCTTTTCATTTCACAGTCCCCTAAGGCTGAAATGCTCTCCCCCCCTCACACCCTTGCTTCCTAGAGTCTTTAGATCCCTTTAAGGGCCAGATCAGCTCTTCCTACAATAGACAATAAACACTTCCTACAAAAGATCTTTTCTGCTTCCCCCACACTGGAGTCCTCCCCTCTTCATCATAATTATTTCGTATACATTTCATACTTATCTGGGTGCACATTATATTTCTACCAGTCAGAAAGTATGTTCTTTGATGGGCTATCATACTGGGTTGGTCTTTTCATCTCTGGCCCTTCAAACAATACCAGACTATAATAAGCACTTAATAAATGCTGGTTAAATTGAAGTAAACTCAGGCCCTTGAGCAGCAAACAACTCTCTGTTCTTCCTTCCTGGTACCCTCTGGTTAGGGCTAAAACTGCACCCAGACATACCTTAGAGAGAAAAGGCATCCTTACCAATCAAAAATCAAAGGAGTGACAGGAAATGAAAGCAATCTTGTTTTAATATAACTGCAATAGACAGTAACAATCCACTTATCCAGAAATTGGGCTTTCAACCACCTCACTCATCCAGAACACAGCTACAAATCCAGTAGTAATTTGGGAAAGGTCTGAAACAACAGGCTATCACAAAAGCCCATAAGACTTTGGTCTATGCTTTTTGCCCAAACGAATGTGTGTAAAATCTGGCATTATATTAGAAACAGGATGATACACTGACAGTAGCACTGAAGAGGCACAACTATTAACAATCATAGGGTTTTTCAAGCTCAGCAATCTCAACTCTTCTCCCTCCCCCCCCCCCATTCCTTTAGCAACAGGGGCAAAATAGTGTCTATGGGCATCATTGTATTGCTCAGAGTACAATAACAAAAATTCATTATGAACACACAGTGTCAAACAATATGGCTGAACTATTATGTATAAGGCACTATGGTAAGTAAACAATGTATGTTTTTTTTGGGGGGGGGGGGAAGAGGGTAGAGAAAAGCAGAAGACCTAGTGGAATAGATAAGAGATAAACCAAACCAGGAAGTACAAGAGTGTCAAATGAATAGGAGCCAATAAGTGCTGTTAGAATAAAGATGAGGGGAAGGTTTCATAGTGGAGAGTCGGTTGTTTTGAAGAAGTAGTAGTCTTATAACAGGTAGCAAAGGAAGTAGCAGGTATTCTGAACATGAGAAACATTAAGAAAAAGTTGAATGAAGTAGGTTCAGTCTCCTGTTTAATTAGTATGGAAAGGTTTAATATACTTAAGATCTAACAAAAACAGTTAAAATGAAACTGACTAAAGGGGTAAATTTCAGTTGGTTGGATTTTTCACTTATAGGGAATTCATCATTCCCGAAATATGCTAGCAAAAGGAGACCCTGTATTACTACAAAAGGAGTCCCTGTATTACTACTTAAGTATTGAATAATCATAACCTTAATAAAAATATGCATGCTTATTGGATACATTAGAGATCTGAAAGGGGAAAAGATTACCTTCAAAAACTTCTGCAGTGCAGAGATATTTTTTAAAATATCCTTGAAGAAGGCTGAAAGAAGTCATAGTTTAAAACATTCAAAATGTGATATTTTGTTATTTATAATCCTATTTTTCTTTTACATTATTAATATTTTATGGAAACCAACCTAAAGATCAAATCTCAATTGTATTCTCATACATTTTCCCAAAATTTGAATGTTTTGGGTTATATAATTACACTTACTGTCTTTTATTCCTTTTCCCCTAAGACCTTGTTTCTATAGACAATTTTATCCTAAAGAAAATTACTAAAAACATGAAAGGATCAGATGAACTCTCCTTTGGTAGAATGGAAAGAGCATTTTGTGCTCCAGAGTCCAAAGACCTGAGTTTAAATCCTGCCTGCTGCTAACTGTGTGACCCTGGACAAGTCACTTCACCTCTATGGACCTCAGTTTCCTCATCTACAGAATAAGCACATTAGGCTGGATGGCCTGAGTCCTCTTTCTGCCTCTAGATGTATGACCCTTATTTTTTAAAATAGCTTTAATTTTTTTTTCTGTGGGGGGGGGGTGGGAAGATGCTGCTAAATATAGTTTTTAAAAGTCTTAAATTGTACTTCATTACTGAAACCTAATACTTAAATCTAGTGAATGATGGACCATTCATTATCTGAACAGTTTTTAAACCAATTTTTTTTCTTCTCCCACCATTTTATGAACAATGCAGATTTTAAAACAAACAACAACAAAAAACCTTCCCTCTGACATGCCAAAAGAAAAGCTTCAATTTTTTTTTTTTACCCAAGTCATATTAAGAAAGAGATAGTATGGCATTGGAATTGGAGTTAGGAAAATGTGTAACACTTACTAGCCTTGTAACTGTGGACAATCTCCCTAAATATTATAAAACAAATATGGTCTCCTAGGTTGAAAGGATTATAGCTCTTTTACAAATCACAAGATGTTTAACATTTATTTTTATTCTTTAAGAAAAACAGATTGTGCAGAAATAGGATTAATGTTATCATGTGTATATATATGTATGTGTATATATCTATATCTATATGTATATGTTTAGAGATATATAGATATAACCTATATCAGATTACCTGCTGTCTAGGGGAGGGGGGAGGGAGGAGAGGGAGGGAGAAAAATCTGAAATTGTAAAGCATGTATAAACAAAAGTTGAGAACTATCTTTACATGTAACGGAAAAAATAAAATACCTTATACATAAAAAAAAAACAGATTGAAGAACAAATGGCAATGTTGTGATTGAACATAAATTCAAAATTCTACTCCCCAAAGTCTTTATCTTCATTAAAGGGCATGATATGGCTGGGTAGCAAAAACATAAGAGAATTTCTATTTCTAATATACTTCTATCTACACCACAATCTTACATGAACACAAACCAGTCAGAGAATGATTTTTAGCAAATCTTAAATTATTGTAATGTTGCAAAACACAAATAGGCAGATTGTAAGTGTACGCATGCAAATGCTCCAAGCACCATTCATTCCTTGATAAATATTCATTAGCAAGCTCTCATCCGGGCGACTGGGTGCAACAAACCTTCCTGGAAATGCTTTCTTCCTTCAACTGATCTCATTGCACTTAATATTTTTACCAAGACTAAAATATGAAATGAAATAGAATCTCTGTTTAAATGTTCAGTCTCTCCCTACTAGACTGTACAAGCTCCTAGCAGAGAGGAGATTCTTATTCACTATTACAATGGTGAAATAAATGTTTGTCAAATGAATGCAAGATGTCTTGAGGGTAGGGAGAAGGGATGGGGCAGTTGTAGGTTTAAATATTTAGGGTAAAATTGTCTATACAAACAGGGTCTGAGGAAAAAAGGAATAAAACACTGTAAATGTAATTAGATGACCCCAAACATTCAAATTTGGGGAAAATGCACGAGAATACAATTGAGATTTGATCTTTAGGCTGGTTTCCACAAAATATTAATGATGTAATAGAAAAATAGCATAGTAAATATAGTTTTTGTAAGGTACACAACTACATTCATCTTTAAATAGCCTACATGGCCCAGAGGCAAGAGTGCCAGATGGATCTGGAAGTCAGTGGGCCTGGGTTCCTATATTGGCTCTACCATTTAACTACTTTTGTAAAGTAGGGCAAGTCAATCACCTTCTTGGGACCTGTCTTGTTTATTCTATCCAATGAGGGGGTTGAACTAGATAACCTCTCCTAACCCTTTCTAGCTCTCAATCTATGACCCTATAATATTTACTGATTTTAAAGACCGTCCATCCTGCAAACTTAAGACAAAATGGCACAGGCTTGTTTTAAGTTGTATATGCATTAAACAATAACTATCCATATTATGTTTTGTCTCAGAGTGAGTTCAATGAAAGTAACAGGGTAAATGTTAGTAAATGTATTCTACTTGGTATACATGTAATGTACATTGTGTAACAGAAACAAAACTTAAAGGCCACATCCGAACTAATCCGTAAGGTGTAATGCCATGTTCATCTCTGTACAATTAACTACTCCCTGAAATAAAATAATTCCTACTTCATCCATCACTCATTCCTTAAGACACAACAAGCCTAAATTTAAAATTTCCTGTAGGTTTTTGGTTAATTATCTACCAATT
This sequence comes from Dromiciops gliroides, assembly GCF_019393635.1. Taxonomy (NCBI): domain Eukaryota; kingdom Metazoa; phylum Chordata; class Mammalia; order Microbiotheria; family Microbiotheriidae; genus Dromiciops; species Dromiciops gliroides. The sequence goes on from NC_057864.1 coordinate 27,625,999, forward strand.
CTTTTTTTTAAAAAGACAAAACCCTAATCTTTGCCCTAACCCTAACCCTAACAAAGGGGGAAAAAAAATCAAGAAGAATGGGTGTCTCAAATCACCTGGAATGATGAATCTGAGCAAATCTCTTTTCATTTTGGGAAAAAACACATGAACATGGCTGACAGGGGAAAGTCCTAGGCTTCAACATTTCCTAGGTATGTGAGTCATAGGTGAGCCACTAAATTTCTGAGTCTCAGTTTTCTCAAATGTAAAATGGGGATAATATCTGTATTCCTTACGTCACAGGGTTGTTGAAAGATAAGTATGGTAGGTATAACACATGTATGTTTATTTGTACAGCATTTTTTCTCTAAAAGAAGCAGTCCTCTTTTTGAAACTATGATATCAAAAAGTCTTCTAATGTTTTATATAATGGCACATGTATAACCTATGTCTGATAGCTTACTGCCTGGGAGGCAAAGGAAGGTTGGAATTTGGAACTCAAAATTTTAAATAAAAATGTTTATTTTTTAAAAAGTCTTTAAAAAAAAAGTCTTTCAGTTGACAACAGATTATCAATAGGTGGCTATCCCCTTATTGGAGGCAAGTTCTTAATGAACTCATTAGGATTTAAGCTCCTTTAGAGAATGGTGTAGTAGTGGATAGAGCCCCGGTCTTGGTCAGGAAGAGTTGCATGTTATGTGACCCTGAACCTCTGTTTTCCTCACCTCTAAAATGAGGGATTGAACTTGATGGCCCCGAATGTCCCAGCTAACTCCAAATCTGTGAGCCTGTGGCTCTGCCTTTGTCTTTCTATCCTCAGCACCTCACACATAGTAGGGCTTTAATGTCTGTTAATTATTTCCTGCTGTGACAAAGGTCAAAAGCTAAGGAAGGTGCTATTACTAATACCAAGCAAAATTTGAAGGGAGGCTTTCATGCATGGTTCAACGAAATCCTCCCTGTCTTTGGGACTCCTACTGAGTAGAATCATGAGAAATGTCACCCAAGGTCTTCATTTTCCTTAACAAAGAAGTCATCTCTAAGCCCTCAGTTCTGAAGATATCAGAAAAATCCAACACTTGGGGGGGGGCATTTAAAAGGGAAGCACACCTCAAAAACAAATCATGGAACCAACACCTGCCTAGCTTTGCTTCACTCACTGTAATTTAGAAAGAGGGACCCACTTGGGCCTAATGTCGAGAGACTTTCTCAAAGTCCTACCTTTCCTACAAAGGATGCCCAGGAAATGTAAATGCAACATTCACCTCCTCCTACCTCTGAGGCAAACAAAAACAAAACTTAGGCTTTTTCACCGTGTGAGAAAGCCACTGATTTAAACCCAGTCATGAGAAAAGAACAACCCTAGACAGTGATGTCACCACATGAATCAACAAAGGAGGCACCCGGTCCGGCCAAAAGAACTAACCTCCCTCCAGCTCAAATGAAGGGATCCCCAACTACAACCCCCCTTCACCCAACCCCCATATAGACAAAGTACTGAGGCTGTGCAATGTTTACGTTTTTAAAAGCAGGGTTAGGCCACATCAGGAGGCCTGGGCATCCTGGATTGTGACACTCGAGCCTGCTTCGCTCTCCGCTTCCTCCAAGGGGTTTTAATTCTGCACCGATAACATTCATTCTCTAACACGGAAGGGGGCCTAGATGAAGCGCCCCCTCCCCAGGTTGGGGGCCTTTTGGAAGGAAGGAAACCCAGGACGGATACAAAGGAAGGCCGACCCGGGACAGGTATTTCAAAGCGCACCCCCTCCAAAATGGGAGGGGGGCGTGGTGGGGGCTCGAGGTGTTGCACTTCCATGAAGTCATCCCGGGTTAGGTGAGGGGTGGGGGAGGAGCGAAAGTGAGGAGGGGCTCTGCAGAGGTTTCGGGAGCCTCGCTCCTCCCCTCGGCCCCGGGCCGGACCCTAGCTGGGTCAGGAGGGCCGTGATGACAGCCGGGCCCTCGGCGACCCCAACCCCTGCCACCACTCACTTCCCACCTCCCCGCACTTGGCCTCCAGCCGCCGCCTCCCTTACCTGATATGGCGGCGGCGGCTCCTGATCCGGCTCGGTGCCCTCCCCGAAGCTGGCCCGGTCCGACTGAGACTCGTGGAGCAGAGAGATGTCATCCGAGGTGGGGGACTTGAGGCAGTTCCCCATCTTCCGGGAGTGCGTGCGAGGTGGGGGTGGGGGGCGTGTGGGAGCGGAGGTGTGGAAGGGGGGCCCCTAGGGAAGCCGGCGGGGGTGCACTAGAGGGGGAGGGTCTGCAGCTGTCGCGGAGGGGGGAGGTGGCGGGGGGGTCCCGGGGCTCCGCTGCCTCCCACCCGGGGGCCGCTCTCGCTGCTCGGGCCGGGATCAAGCTGGCCGGCGGCGGCGGCTCATCCCCCTCGGCGGCCCCAGGGGGCGGCTCCGGGCTCCGGGCTCGGGCAGGGCCCCGCGGCGGCGGCCTGGCAGGGAGGCCGGGCTCGGGCTCGGGCTCGGGCTCGGGCTCGGGCTCGGGCTCCGGCTCCGGCTCCGGCTCCGGCTCCGGGCGGCGCTGGGGGCGGGGGAGGGGCCGGAGCGGCCGCGGCTGCCCCGGGGCCCCGCCCCCCGCGAGGGCGGCGGCTCAGGGCCGGGCCGGCCGAGGCCGGAGGGGGCCCGGGGCCGCCGACACGGACACCGCGGACACGGCGGGCACCGGCGCCGCCGGCCAGGCCCGCATCCTAGCCGATCCACGCGAGACCGGACGAGGCGAGGCGCCACCACAGCCGAGCGACCGCCGCCCCCTCAGCGCCGGCCGCCACAACGAGGCCCGGCGCGACGCGGCGTGGAGCGGGACCGCCCGGCGTCATGGCGTCACGCCGCTGTGCGTGTCGAGGCCCCGCCCCTCACGCAGCCCCGGGACGTTTCTGCCCTCTTCTCCCCCCCTCCCCCAGCTTCGGGGCCTCCTTCTCACCCTTCCCTCCCCCTCTCCCTCCTCCCTCCTCCTCTCCTCCTCCCACCCCTTCTTTCTTTCCCTCCCCTCCTTGTTACTTCTCTTTGCTCTCCCTCTTCCCCTCTTCTCCCTTCTCTCGTTCCTCCTTGCTTCCCTCTCCCTTCCCCCTCTCCTTTCTCTCCTCTCACTCCTCTTCTTTGCCCTCCATCCCTCTCCTCCTTCCCTTCCCCTCATTCCCCTTCCTCTCCTCCTTCCCTTCCCCTGCTCCCTCCTGGGCTCCCCTCTCTCCTCCCTTTCCCTCCTCTCCCTCTCCTCACTGTCTTTCCCTATTCCTTGTTTCTTCTCCCTTCCTTACCTTTCTGCCGCCCCTCCTCTGTCCCATCTCCTAGACTTTCCTCCCTCACTTCTCTTCCTTGCACCACCTTCCAACTCTACTCCTTCCTTCTCAGCTCTCCTCTCCCCCTGTCTTTCCCCATCTCCTGTCACTTCTCTTCCAGCTTCTCTCCCTAGCTCCCTTAATTTCCACATTTTCTTCCTCTTCCCACCTCTTCCTCTTCTTTCCATCAGTGTGCACCCAACCCTTCAGCCTAAAGGAGGCAAGAACGTGCTCCTCTGAGAGAAGCCTTTGGTTTAGTGGACTGAGAGTTGGTCTCTGAGCCAGGAAGATCTGGGCTCAGGATCCACTTTGAACATCTGCTGCCTAAGTAATCCTGGGCAAATCATTTGACTTGTCTGGGCCTTGCTGGGACCTCTAGGACTGTAACTGACAGAGCATGAAGGTGTCCATTAGCTTCAGGAGAATGTCTGCCACATGCCAGTAAGCTCAGTGGATGGGCTGAATCAGGTTGAGAGTAACTAACAGGTCTCAGACCTGTCTATGAGTTGGGGGGGGGGCAGGGTGACTGTCCCAAGCATGTGAAGGTTTCCCCCAGTCAAATGGGCAGATAAGAACAATTTAGCCATAAAGGTGGTGAAGCAGATGCTTTGGAGCACTGAGAGCTTGGTCAGACATCAAAGATGCCAAGGTTATTCCCTGCATCCTGGGCCATCTGCCCATCATCTTGACTTTTGTCTTGCTCCTGAACTTGGGTGACTGAAAGAGAGAATGAGGATGATGACACTGTGTGGTTCTGCCTCATTTAAATCCAGTTCACACACGAGTCGAGCCACAACCCCCACCCCACCCCGAGGATGTCATGGGTCCTCTTTGAAAAATGAAAGACAAACAACAATTCTTGCTGGGAGGTCCCTACTCCAGTGAAATCACAGGTTGGATGCCTGTCCCTCTTCCCCCCCTCAAAAGACTGTACTCCTAGACTGAAGAGACCTAGGTATACTTGAGGAAGGACCCAATGATTAGAGGAAGTGGGAGAAGCCTCCTGAAGGAAAAAGTAAGTAGCGAAGCTGGGACTAGATCCTGGTTCTTTGGACACCAAGGAGTGGATCCTTTCCTGGGCCTCAGCCGCCTTATCTAGATGGTGGAACCTAGTAACCCATTGAAGCCTTTTTTTTTTTTCAAACTGAACGCCAGTAAAAATTATCTACACTCTGAAAAAAATGGTCAGGACTAGATAAGAAGCAATGATGGCTGTCTCTGAACAGTCCATTGGGCTGCCCAGGATAAGGAGAATGTTGGATTTACCCTTCCAAGTCTCCTTAGCAAGATCATCATTATTCATGCCCCACCCCACCATGCCTCTGGGTCTCTCCAAGCTCTAGTTCTGGGCCCTCTCCTCTTCTCCCTCTATACCCGCACTTGGTGACCTTATCAACTCCCATGGATTCAACAGTGACCTTTATGTAACTGACTCCTGAACCTGTATCTCCAGCTCTTCTCTCTCTTTGAGCTCCAGCCAGCTGAATGATGTCCCATGAGCATCTCAAACAGAACACTTCTAAAATAGAACTCATTAGCTTGCCCTCAAAGCCACCCTACTTCTAACATGAAAGCATTGCTGAACCCAGGGATACTCATTCTCCTTCTCTCTCAGGGGGATCCCAACTCTGCTGTCAGATACACTGACCTTGTTCAGTCATGGGGAGCCTGATCTCCTAAGAGAGGGGTCAGTCTCTTATTGTTTCTGGCACCTTATGCCTCTAGCCCAGAGTCCTTTGTGGGAAAATCACTTAAAGCTTAGGTTTGACTTAGGTTTAGGGTCTCCCCAATAGGGAGTAAGAAAGAACTGAATATACAATAGAGCTCCTGTATGGGGTAGAGATCCAGAGTAGGATAATGATTTATTTCATACACATAAAAATGCTAAGAATACAAAAGATTTAGAAGCATACATTGATAAACATTCAAATAAGGAAGCATTAACTTCTAACTCCTTTGATATTCTCCTATGAGATTGATATTTGAAACAACAAAACATGAAGCATTTTGTGAGACTTCGGAAGAGACATCTCCTCTTCATCTTAGCTCTGCATTTTCACCTTCGAGGTCCACATCTTCTGGCAAGCCAGGCCAGGAAGGGGTTGGGCGGCTCCTCATCCTGTCAATGGTCATCTCCTCTGAGAAGAACTGTAGTATCCACGGGGCTAGCCATCTCATAGGGCAAGCAGTGCTGACTTACAGACCCAAGAGCTCCCAACCTTTTGAATTCATAAGGTTTCCTCTAATGCTGGAACTGGGTTTCAGTATCACTATTTAGTCACTTGTGCTCTGGGAAAGAAACACTAAACAGAATAGTATTCTTCTAGGTGTAAAGAGGATGGGAAAAGTGACCCTCCACCCATTATGGGAAGCTCCAGAGAGAGAGAAGGCTACATGACATACACATTCGAGAGACAAGAAAAGAGAACATCAGAGAACTGACTCAGTTCTGTTGAGTAGGTAACTTTCTGGTTCAATGTCCAGGCTTCTCTGATAGCTGGGACACAGGTCTATGCCCTCTCTTCCATCCTGCTCATCTCCCACTCTCTCCTCTGCTGCCAGCAGGGGCTGACATATTGCTGATATATTCCAAAGAACCAAGTCTTTCAGCACTGAGCCAGCAAACGTGCATTAGGAAAGTCAAGGGGACATCTATCATAACTTATAGGGTATTGTGGGAAAATAGTGGCATTCTAGAACCTGGAGGAGTTCATGTCCCCACAAACACCCCAGTAAAGCTTAAACGTATATCAGTTGAAAAAGAAATAAGCAGCATCATCTATTCTGTGCTCCACAGAAGGACTACCAAAATCCTACAGGAAATGCAAAATAGGTACCATCTAGCCTCTCCAAAGCAACTGGAAAAGTTCCTTATGGTGAGAGAAGGACCCTTTGCTCTGGTAAAGACTGGCCTAGGTTAATCAGTATGAGGGCAGCCCCAGAGCCCAGCAACAATGAGAGATGGCCCTAAACACAACCTAACACACACAGTGGGTGGCTCACAAGCCCTGTGGCAAGGGGGAAGTCCTAGGTAGAACCCAGTGTAAGAACAGCTTCTGAGCAGGGAAGAGAGGCCCCAAGCAGAGCCTAACAGGCAGTGTCAAAGCACTGTGGCAAGAGGGAGGCCCAAGGCAGAGCTCAGCTCCAATGTAACCCTCAAAAGGAAGATAGGCAAGGACAGAGAAGGGATGGGGAGAGGGGTTTAAGAGGAAATAAATGATAGGTAAAGGAATAATCACGAGTAAAACATTCAGATGTTGAAGGGATGAATGGGAAGTTAGGATTAAAAGGAAAGGAAGAGGGGCAGCTAGATGGCGCAGTGGATAGAGCACTGGCCTTGGAGTCAGGAGTACCTCAGTTCAAATCCGGCCTCAGACACTTAACACTTGCTAGCTGTGTGACCCTGGGCAAGTCACTTAACCCCAGTTGCCTCACTTAAAAAAAAAAAAAAAAGGAAAGGAAGAAAGAGTAAAAACATGTAACCACAGGCAGGGCAAAATGAAGAGAAATGAGAAGCTACAAGAGACCAGAATCAGGCCATTTTATTTATAGATCACAAATGTCAGGTACCCTCCCTCTCTTTCATCACCTTATTTGTAAAGGGAGGGAAAACAAGCAGGAAGAAACACAAGAGGACATACTTAAGGGAAAGACAATTGACCATCACAACTGTGAATGTGAATAGGATGAATTCATAAAAGAGAAAAGAATAAAAATTAGAAAACAGAATCCAACAATATCTTGTTTACAAGAAACACACTTGAAACAAATATTCATGTAGAGTTAAAATTAGAGGCTCATGCAAATATATTATTCTTCTGTTGAACTAAAAAATAAAAAAGCAGGGGTAGCAGTCGTGACTTTGATAAAGATGTTTGTCCTTCATTCGCGAAGAGGATCATGACATCAGGAGGTGATGTCATGACTTTCACTAAATTGGATTTAAGTGAGAAAGGGCTGTGCAAGGTCAAGGTCACCAACCTCTCTCCTCCGTAGCCATTTGGGTCAATGGCAAGATATACGTCAGGACAACTGGAATTGGCCCTAGATGTTTAAGGCAATTGGGGTTAAGTGACTTGCCCAGGGTCACACAGCTAGTAAGTATCTGAGGTGAGATTTGAACTCCAGAGCCAGTGCTGTATCTATCCACTGTTCCACCTAACTGCCCCCAATTAAGATGACCGTATATGTAGATACGGTAAAAAGAGATAAGCAGGAAACTTTCATTACATTTAAAGGATCCATAGATAACAAATTAATATCAGTACTTTATATACACATGCACAAACATACCAAATAGCAGAGTATTTAAATACTTAAAGGAAAAGTTCATTAAATTGGAGAAAGGAAAACATAATAAAACTTACATTTGAAAAATAAGGGAAACTGAGGCACGAAGTTGCAAACACATTCAGTTTATTGGTAAGGCTAGCAATTACCAATAAAAGGGGTCTCTCAACTCCTTAGTCACCCAAAAGACCATGAAATAGGACTTACTAGCCTTTATATAGTTTGGGGGAGTACAAGAGAACAAAAAACAGGAAGCATCACAGAAGACAATATGATTGGTTACAAAGTCTGAAGTATTATAAGTGGCAAAAACAATATGATTGGCCGGACATTTGGGGCTAGCAACAACACTTCCTACCCTGCTGACAGAAAAGATTAATAGAGTCCATCTACTTATTAGTTGAACAGAGTTAACAGACTTTGTGCCTTCTTGCATTCTGTAAGGCTTGTTAGTAAGATAACAGATCTCCCTTAATTGTACATGGGTATGCAAAGTTATATACATTTATATATGTGTGTGTGTGTGTATGTATGTTTTTGTATATGTATACATATATATTGTGGGGACTAATTTTTAATTGGGAAGTGTTAGCTAGGCGGCTCACCACAATATTGGGACAAGGAAGGAGACCGGCAGCCTCCCTCAAAACAGAACAGAATTTATTTTAACAAGAACGAACTTTAAAAAAAAACACACAAACAGGATCAGTAGGATCAAGGGAAAGGAAATAAAATGGGGAAAGGGAAATTATACAACCTGAAAACTACCGCCCAGGAATCAGCTAAGAATATACAGCAGAGCTCCTGTCGCCTTCCAGCTTCCAGCTAGAATGCCGAATTCTCCCTGTTCCCAGAAACCCCACACAGCCCCCAACCAATTGTCTGGCTGCTCTGACAGTCACATGACTCATTAGGCTTCCAATCATTATAATTTTGCCAGGCCCATGTCATCGAGTGGTGATGACGTGAGGTGCCAGCGCCATGGCAAGGGCTACAACCGGTTGGTGGACCACTGTGCGGTTTGTGGAGCCCCAGGCCAGTGTGTGCCAAGGCATAAAAACATCAAATAACAATTAATTATTATATATATATATATACGGACATACATACATAGATACATAGGTATAGATGTATTTCTTTGATTTAAGGTTATTTATAGGACAACTGACTTTTTTTGTTGTTTTTGTTTTTGTTTTTGTTTTTAGGCAATGGGGGTTAAGTGACTTGCCCAGGGTCACACAGCTAGTAAGTGTCAAGTGTCTGAAACCAGATTTGAACTCAGGTACTTCTGAATCCAGGGCCGGTGCTTTAACCACTGTGCCATCTAGCTGCCCCCAACAACTGATTTTTAAACTAACTCAGAGAAGGAAAACCAAATTTCTGGACTCATGAACTTCTAAACTTAAGTCAGAGATAAAGAAATATGGCTCAGGTAGCTACAGAATAGAATCAATTATGTAATGAAATCGAATATGAAATAAAAATCAATATTCGATATTCTCAAAACTGTAATAGTAGGGAACCACAATGTAAAGAATTAATTGTTATTTGAGGTTTTTATGACCCCATCTTTGGACTAGAATTAAAAAAAAAAAACAAAACCTCGGCACGTATACTGGCCTCTGGGGCTCTGCAAATGGCACGGTGCTCTACCCACTGGTTGTAGCCATCGCCATGGTGCTGGCACCTTATGTCGTCACCACTCGCCGAAGCCTACATGGGCCTGGCAAAATTATAATGATTGGAAACCTAGTGAGGGCAGTCATGTGACTGTCAGAGAGGCCAGCCAGTTGGCTGGGGGCTGTGTTTTGTCAGCCTGGGGTCTGCTGGGAAGGGGGGAGGAGACTTGCCTTTCTAGCTGGAAGCTGGAAGGTGACAGGACACTGCTGTGTATTCTCAGCTGATTCCTGGGTGGTTGTGTTGTTCAGGTTGTATAATTTCCCTTTCCCCATTTTATTTCCTTTCCCTTGATCCTACTGATCCTGTTTGTGTTTTTTTAAGTTCTTTCTTGTAAAATAAATCCTGCTCTGTTTTGAGGGAGGCTGCCGGTCTCCTTCCTTGCCCCAATATTGAGGCAAGCCACTTAGCTAACACTCCCCAATTAAAAATTGGTCCCCACAACAATATACCCACTTTCGGACCTAACCAACTCTTACCAAAAGGGAAACAAAGAAGTTAAGAACCTGAAAAGTAGGAAAATTAGAGACAATAGGTCTTTGGTGATTACTGAATGGGAATAGAAAGAACTTTACATACCTCTTAGTTGTATACATCACCTTGTAAAAAATGGGCCATATGTTGGGACATGACCTTACCAAAATGTAGAAAATAAAAATAATAAATGTCATTTACTTAAAACAGTAATGGAAATTATATTCAACACAGGATACTTGAAAAAGAAGTTAAAAATAATTGGAGACTAAACAACCATTCGAAATAACTAGAGCATCAGAGAACAAATTTGTTTGTTTGTTTGTTTTTTTGGTGAGGCAATTGGGGTTAAGCGATTTGCCCAGGGTCACACAGCTAGTAAGTGTCAAGGGTCTGAGCCCGGATTTGAACTCAGGTCCTCTTGAATCCAGGGCCAGTGCTCTATCCACTGCACCACCTAGCTGCCCCACAAATTATTTTTAAAAATAGAAAATGTCATCAAGGAAAATAAGAATAAGACATGTCAAAAGTAATGATACAGCTAAAGCAGTTTTAAGGGAAAATTTATATTTTTAAATGCTTTCATTAACAAAAAAGAGAAGAAACAAATCAATGAATTGGATATGCAATTGAAAAAACTTGAATACTAGAAATCATCATTCACCCCACACATAAGCAACAAAATAGAAATTCTGAAATTTTTTTAAAGGTTAATAATTGATAAATATAACAAGGAACTATAGTTTTAAAAAATAGAATTAAAGTTAACTAATCTCATTTTTAAAAGAGAAAGGAAATCCAAATTGTTTGTATTAAAAATGGAAAAGGAGAATTCACAAATAAATAAAATTGTAAAAGAACCCTTTTGTTTAATTAGATCCTAATAAAACTGATAACATAAAAGAATGGATGAACACTTACAAAAATATAAGGTACCTAGATTAACAAAAGAGGAAGTGACTATTTAAATAATCTAATATCCAAAAAAAGTAATTTAAAAAGACATAAATGAACTACAAAAGAAAAAAAACACTACAGGACCAGTAAATTCACATAAATCATTAGCATTCTGGTATATTACTAGCAAAGCCCAGTAGGAAGAGGTAGAGAAATTCCATTCTAAATAACTACAAAAGAGATAAAATATTTGGGAGTCTATCTACTAAGATACACCCAGGAACTATATGAATTCAACTCGAATGCCTTTTGCCAAAATAAAGACAGACAAATAATTGTAGAAATATTAATTGCTTGTGAATAGATTAAGCCAAGATAATAAAATGACAATACAGCTTGAATTAATTTACTTATTCAGTATCATACCGATCAAACTTATAGAACTAGAAAAAAGACAATAATAAAATTCTTATGGAGGGACAAAAAGTCAGAAAATCTCAAGAATAATAAAAAAAAGCAGGAAGGAAGGGTGTCTATTGATACTAGATCTCAGCAGATACTATACTACAAAGCAATAATCATGAACATTATATATTATTGGTTAAAAATAGAGACCAATGAGTGGAACATATTAGATACCCAGAATAAAAAATACAAAATCCTTTGGCATTCAAAGTCCTTCAAAACCTACCTCTCCCATCCTCCTCCCCCCACCAGCCTTTCCAGTTTTCTTATACCTTACGCTCCCCACATTGTGCATAAGAAATTGCAAAACAGTGTCAGAGGACACAGGATAATCTCTCTGAACTGACACAGAGTGCAGTGAGCAAAACTAGGAGAGTAAACAATGACGACATTATAAGGGAAAACAACTCTGAAAGACTGGAGAACTCTGATCAGTATAATGATAAACCATGAGTCCTAAGAACAGAAAATGAAACACACCACCCACCTCCTACAGAAAGGTGATAGAGTTAAAATAGACACATTTCTTCTTTCACAACATGACTAATGTAGAAGTATGTTTAATGTGATTGTACATGTATTACCTATATCAAATTGCTTTTTGTCTTGGGGAGGGGGTAGAGAAGAGAGGCTGGAGAGAAAAATTTGGAACTCAAAATCTTATAAAAACAAATGTTGAAAGCTATCTTTACATGTAGCTGGAAAAAATACTATTAAGATTTTAAAAACCCAGACTTTTTGGACATACTCTACGTGAGAATTTGTTTCATTGAACTATGAATATTATGAGGTTTTTGTTTTCTGTTTTGTTCTTTATCTTCAATTAAGAGGTGAAGGAAACTACTGCAGTAGCCTCCTTGTTGGTCTCCCTACCTTTAATTTCTCTCCTTTCCAGTCCCTCTGTTATTTAGCTGCCAAAAACAGGCAACCTTGCTCCCCTGCTCAAGAATTTTCCGTACCTCTCCATTCCCCCCAAAATCAAATATGTGTGTGTGTGTGTGTGTATGTATGTATGTATGTATGTAGCCTAAATTACAGGTATAGACATATATATATATGTATATATATGTATGTATATATATCTGTAATTTAGGTATTTAAAGCTTTTCACAATCTGGTCCTTTCCTTCCTTTTCATTATGTGTACACACCCCTCCCTTTCAATCACCCATTGTGTAGCCATACTGGTCTACTTGTCATGCATCACATGTGCCACCCCATTTCCTACCTGTGTGCCTTTGCGTTAGCTGTCCTACCTTCCCAGAAGGCTCTCCCTCCCCACTTCACCTCTTAGAATACTGACTTTCCTTCAAAACCTGGATCAAGCAACACCCTCTACACCTTTCCTGATCTCCTCTCCACCCCCCCACCCCCAGATGCTAGTACCCAGCCTAACTACCTTGAATTCACTTTGTGAAGAGAGATAGCATGTTGAGTTCCATTTAGAATATGATTTCCTTAAGGGGAGGGACTGTTTCGCCTTTGTCTTTGTCTCTCCAGTGCTTAGCTGGCTCCTAGTGGTTATATAAATGCTTTCTGATTGATTTATTGATAACTTTAGTCTCAGTGTCAAAGTCCACATTGAAGACTTTCTAGCCTTAACCACTGACTCTCCTGAACACTTCAGTCTAGGCTTTCGAGGGCCAATTTTCGCTGTGGGCATTTACACTTCAGAAATCAGCAAATGCTGCATCTCAGGACTTGATTCGTTGTTTTATTGAAAGTCTAGACTAAAGAAAGTGATTGAGAAAATGTTAATATTGCCGATTAAACTTTAAATTTTGGAAAGCTGATTGTTAAATATTTACCAGCATACCTGTGACTTCAGGCCAGGACTGACGTTGTCCATCCAAAAACCCATCATCGACCTAAATTGTGCCATTTCTAAGATTCTGAACTCCGAAATTCCCTGAGGAATCATAGAAGAGTGGCAAAATAAAATAAAAAAATAAAATCTATCTGAGTCTGAGGAGCTGGCTTCGAATCTCACCTTTGGCACTTCTGTGACTGTAACAAGATCAAGTTACATCACCTCCCTGGGCCTCAGTTTCCTCTTCTGTGAAAAGAGGTTAGACTAGATGGTCTCCAAGTACCCTTCCAGGTTTATGTCTATGATCCCTCTCTGATGAAAAGTTCCTATTCTCCCACACCTCCTGATCCTTTACTGGATTTGCTCTTCTTCACTATCCCAAATTCCCAATCCATTTATCAATTCCTAGGCAGCCAGGTAGTGCAAACTTTAAATCACCATATAGCAACAGTTGCTATCATTCACATTGTTCCCAGCCTATCAACTCTCATTCTTGTTACATTTTTCTTCCAAGGCCGGACCCCATAGTGAGCTCAGTTCAGTATAAGAGGTAGTACTTGAGCTGAGCCTTGAAAGAAGCAAAGAAAAAAAAAAGAAGCAAAGAATTATTTTTTAAATTAAATTTTATTTTTTTAAAATAGCAAATATCTGCCTTCTCTCTCTCATACTCTCCCCTACTAGTCCCCATCAACTGAGAAAGAAAGAAAAACAAGACCCCTGTTAAATATGGATAGTCAAGCAAAATATATTTCCACAATGGCCATGTAAAAAAATAAAAGGCACATTCTGCACTCTGAGTTCTTTACTTTGCTATAAGTAGGTTACATATTTAATTAATCTTCTCTTTCATTAATTTTCTGGAACTGTAATTTGTCATTATGCTGATCAGAAGTGTGTGTGTGTGTGAGTGTGTGTGTGTGTGTTTTTAGTGGGGCAACTGGGGTTAAGTGACTTGCCCAGAGTCACTCAGCTAGTAAGTGACAAGTGTCTGAGGTCACATTTGAACTCAGGTCCTCCTGATTCCAGGGCTGGTGCTCTATCCACTGTGCCACCTAGTTGCCTCATCAGAGTTCTTAAGTCTTAGAAAGTTATTTGTCTTTACAATATTGTTATCATTGTATAAATTGTTGTGGTTCAGCTCACTTCACTATACGTCACTTCATACGAGTCTTCACAGGTTTCTTTGAAACCATCCCCTTCATCATCCAATAGCAGTCTATTAACTTTATATACCATACCTTGTTCAGCCATTCTCTAATTGATGGGCACCCCTCTGTGCCACTGCAAAACGAGCTATATTGATCTGTAGTTTGCTTTGCTTAGAATAAAATCTTCCTTAATGTACACTCCCTATTATTGCCTCTTCTCCCTCCCTCCTACTGAGTTCAAAGTATTCCTGTACCCAGCTATGTGCATGTATATTATTCCCTCCTTTGAGCATGAGTGAGTTTCAAATGTCAGCCGCTCCCTCCAACTCTTCTTCCTTGTTAGTATAGACTTCATCTTCTATCACTTAGACACCTTCTGCCACTCACTCCTACTTCATCCCTTTTTCACATGAAGAGGTGGCCTAATTCTTTGTCAAGGAAAACCCTTCTACGTGTTCAAGTGATCCCCATTCTATCCCATCTCCTCCAGGACACTGGCCCCCTGTCATCACTACTCTTCCATTTCTTTTCTTTTTCTTTCTTTCTTTCTTTCTTTCTTTCTTTCTTTCTTTCTTTCTTTCTTTCTTTCTTTCTTTCTTTCTTTCTTTCTTTCTTTCTTTCTTTCTTTCGTGAGGCAATTGAGGTTAAGTGACTTGCCCAGGGTCACACACCTAGTAAGTGTCAAGTGTCTGAGGCCAGATTTGAACTCAGGTCCTCCTGACTCCAGGGTGGGTACTCTATCCACTGTACCACCTAGCTGTCCTCCCTTCCACTTATTTTCAGACTCTCCCTCTTTACCAGCTTATTTCCTGCTGTCTACAAACATGTCCATGTCTCCCCTGTCCTGAAAAAAAAAAAACCCTCACTTGATTCTTCCTTCCCTGTTAACTATTGTCCTACATTTCTTCTGCCCTTTATAGCTAAACTTTTCAAAAAGGCCACTTACAGTAGGTGCCTCCTCTTTCTCCCCTCTTCTTAACCCCTTACAATCTGGCTTCTGATTATCATTCCACCAAAACTGCTCTCTCCAAAGTTACTAATGATTTCTTAGTTGCCAGATCTAAAGTCCTTTTCTCAATTCTCATTCTTCTCCATGTAATGCATGAAAACCCCAAGAACAGAAATAGAGTTTCTGGGTAATTAATAATCAATTTAGATCAATAAGTTGATGGTTAGTGGTTTCCCTAGGTAACCAAAAACACCTAGGGAGACCCTGAAACACCTTAAATCCTTTCTGAAAGGGAACTCCCCGTATAAGTGAAAATCAATCCTGATTGGTGGACATTTAATGAGGAGGTGGGCTAAAAGCCTTCAGCTCTTCCTGATGACAGTGTGGTTTGATCATGAGACTCAGCAGCTTCAAGGCATCTAGGCTGGGAACACTGTTTCCATCTGAACCTCTCTGGCTAATTTTCTCCTTCAAGAACTGGGTTGCCTTAAACCCTAATGAAGGGGATCAAGGAGGGGGGGGGGGGAGGAAGGGGGAGGGGGGGTCCTCCCCCAACAAAGGTTCACCCAGTCTGGATTCTGTTTATACTCTAAACAGAAACAAGGTCTGTTGGGAAGGGTCCCTTCCAAAGCCGTGCCCTTCAGAGATTGGCCTTTTTGGAAGTTGGGTTTTAACAGAATTAAAAGGAAAGGGGGTGGATCACAAATTAATAATCAGTTATTAATATCATAGTATAATAATTTCTCTCATCCTCCTTTCTGCAGCCTTCAACCTTGTTGACTATTCTCTCTCCTTGATTTTCTCTTCTCTAGGTTTTTAGGAACCGCCCCCTCCCCGGTTCTCCTCCTACCTCTCTGACCACGCTTCTGTCTCCTTTGCTGGATTCTTCTCCAGATGACACCCTCTAACTGTGGGTATCCCTCAGGGCTCTGTCCTGGACCCACATCTCTTCTCTCTATATACTACACCACGGGGTTCACATGGATTATTTATGCCCCCTTCTCTGACATTGCACCCCAGTGCAGGCCCTCATCACCTTACACCTGGACTATTGCAATAGTCTGCTGGTGGGTCGACCTTCCAAGAGTCTTTCTCCACTCCTATCCATCCTTTATTTAAGCATTAAAGTGACTTTCTTTTTTTGTTTGTTCGTTTGTTTTTGGTGAGGCAATTGGGGTTAAGTGACTTGCCCAGGGTCACACAGCTAGTAAGTGTCAAGTGTCTGAGGCTGGATTTGAACTCAGGTCCTCTTGAATCCAGGGCCAGTGCTTTATCCACTGCACTACCTAGCTACCCCTAAAGTGACTTTCTTAAAACACAGGTCTGATCATGTCACCCTTCTACTCAATAAATTTCAGTAGCTTCCTATTGCTTTCAAGTACAAATACAAAATCTTCTGTTTGGCATTCAAAGTCCTTCTATCCTACCCCCCTCCTACCTTTCCAGTCTTTTTACACCTTACTCCCCAACACATACTCTTCAATCCAGTGGCACTGGTTTCCTGTCTATTGCATAAATAAGACATTCCATCTCTTGACCCTAGGTAGAGGAACACTCTCCCTCTTCCACTCTGACGACTAACCCTTTAAAAGCCCCACCTAAAAGCCTGCTTTGCCCAACCCCTCTTGATTTCAGTGCCTTCCCTCTTTTAATTATTGCCTATTTCTCCTATATAAACCTTGCTTTGCCTATGTTTGTTTGCAAGTTTTCTTCCCCATTAGATTGTAAGCTCCTTGAGGTCAGGGACTGTCTTTTGCTTCTTTTTCTTTTTTTTTTCTTTTTCTTTTTTTTTTTTAGTGAGGCAATTGGGGTTAAGTGACTTGCCCAAGGTCACACAGCTAGTACGTGTGTGTTAAGTGTCTGAGGCCGGATTTGAACTCAGGTACTCCTGATCTCCAGGGCCGGTGCTCTATCCACTTCGCCACCTAGCTGCCCCTTTTGCTTCTTTTTCAATCCCCAGTGCTTAGCACAGTTCCTGGAACATAGTAGGTGCTTAATAAATGCTTATTGATTGACTTCTACTTGCTCATCCTGATTATGTGAGATAATTTTTCTGAATGTTCCTCTCCCGCCCCCCCCCCCCGCCCCGTTCAATGTATTTCCTTTCCATTTTTCTTTTAAGATGATAAAGATATAACAGAAATACTCCCAGGCCTTATCTAATTAGCCTCCCTCTATGGCCTCTGTTGATAATAGGGTTCAGATGAAAGACATATAACATCTCTTTATGTTCGAATGTTTATCATTGTTTAATCCCTTATTGATTATTCATTCAGTTTTACTTTAAATGTTTTTCTTGACCCCTGTGTTTATATTTCAGAGTTTCTATTCAGCTCTGGTCTTTTTATCAGGACAGCTAAGAAGTCCCCTATTTCATTAAAGATCCACTTTCCCCTATATGATTATATTCCATTTTACTGGATAAGTTATTTTTCATTATATCCCTATATCCTTTGCCTTCTGAGCAAGCCCCCTACTCCTTTTGAGTGGTGACTATTAGACCATGTGTGATTCTGATTGTGACTTCCTCAATACTTGAATTATTTCTTTCTGCATGCTTGCAGTATATACATATTTTTTTAACGTAGAAGCCCTGGATGTTGCCTATAATGTGCCTAGGAATTTTCATTCTGGAGGTGATGGACAGAGGCTATTTCTACCTTTCCGTCTTGTTCTAAAAGATCTGGACAGTCTTATGATTTCTTGAAAAATTATATCTAGGCCCTTTTTTTTGATCATGACATTCAGGTAGTCCAATAATTCTTAATTTTCTCTACTCAATCTGTTTTTCTGTTGTTTTTGCTATGAAATATCTTAATATTCTATTCTTTTAGCCATTTAATGTTTTTAATATTTCTTGGGTTTTTTTGTGGGGCAATGGGGGTTAAGTGACTTGCCCAGGGTCACACAGCTAGTAAGTGTCAAGTGTCTGAGGTCAGATTTGAACTCAGGTCCTCCTGAATCCAGGGCCGGTGCTTTATCCACTGCGCCACTTAGCTACCCCCCAGTTTTTAATATTTCTTATTGTCCAATGCAGTTATTGACTTCTGTGTTTGGTTCATTCTATTTTTTAAGGATTTTTTTTTGGCTTGGGCAAGGTTTTATACCCCCTTCAATTCTTTCTTCCATAGCTCTTTCCCTCCCCCATCTTTTCTGTGTTTTCATGGCTTTGCTTATACATGTTTTGGTATAAATCTCTCCTGTATTTTTGTCTTGATTGTCCCCATAACCATAATGGCCTTTTCTGGTGGTATTCTTTTTTGTTTGTCTATGCCTTCATCCTATTTCCTAACTTCAGACTTTATGTTAGTGTTGGGCTCTGCATCCATCTGGAGGAAATGTCTATGCGAGTCCTGCTGCTACTTTCCTGTGATATTTAATGCTGTGCTATCCCAGAATCTCAGGACAGCTCAAGCCAGGGACCCACAAGTTTTCAATACACTCAGTGTGGGAGGACATAATGATCCAGGGCAAAATCTGATCTGGACAGGGGGGAAAGTTGACTCTGAGGTTTCAAGTCTCGCCCCCTGATCTGAGCAAGTTCCTGATCTGGGTCTGGGTCTGAGCAGCATGCTTGTGAATTGATCTGTCTGGAGTTTCAGTAGACTGCTGTTGGACTCATTTAATAATCAGCCAGTTGGAAAGATCCGCTGTTTCAGAGTGACAGAAATGCAGGCTTCCTCTTGATCTGGTATTCCTGCCCTGTTAGTTTTGTGTTACTAAATCATACTGTTGGGGGCAGCTAGGTGGCGCAGTGGATAAAGCACCAGCACTGATGAATTCCGGAGGACCTGAGTTCAAATTTGGCCTCAGACACTTGACACTTACTAGCTGTGTCCTTCATTGCCCCACAAAAAATAAAATAAAATAAAATAAAAGATAAATCATATTGTTGTGATTTCATATATGTTAAATTTGCAGTCCAT
Source organism: Dromiciops gliroides (assembly GCF_019393635.1). NCBI lineage: Eukaryota > Metazoa > Chordata > Mammalia > Microbiotheria > Microbiotheriidae > Dromiciops > Dromiciops gliroides. The sequence continues at coordinate 27,644,899 of NC_057864.1, forward strand.
TAAACTTCTCATATTCTTTTTGGATGAACTTCTGTGTAGTTACATATAGCAAGGACAATGTCTTTTTCTTGTTTTGTTTTGTTTTTTTGCGGGGAAATGGGGGTTAAGTGACTTGCCCAGGGTCACACAGCCAGTAAGTGTCAGGTGTCTCAGGCCGGATCCGAACTCAGGCACTCCTGAATCCAGGGCCGGTGCCCCATCCACTGTGCCATCTAGCCGCCCCCCAATGTCTTTTTCTAATGTATTCAGGAACCATGACAGTAAGCCCTTTTGCATAGCTAGAAAATCATGTATGTCCCAAACTTCCTTAAAAGACAACAAGACCAGGGTAGCTAGGTGGTGCGGTGGATAATGCACTGGCCTTGGATTCAGGAGGACCTGAGTTCAAGTCCAGCCTCAGACACTTGACACTTAACTAGCTATGTAACCCTGGGCAAGTCACTTAACCCTCATTGCCCTGCAAAAACAAAAACAAAAACAAAAAAAGACAATAAGACCATCCTGGAGACTTGATTGGTCCAGGGAACTAAGGCTTGAACAACCAATCTAACCTTTGGGTCTCCTAAGGCATAAAATCCTAGCCCACAAGTAGTCAGGGTTCCTCAGGCTTGACCAACTTCCTACTGCCATACAAGTAAAAAATTTCTTCTGCTTATGCCCCCATAAGGTGGGGGAGGGGAAAGGGCATGGGCAATGAGAGTACCATGTTTTGTACTGGTAAAGTTGATTTTTTGGACTTAAGTGGAAAACTTTGCATTTATTGCTATTAAATTTCATCTTTTTCAGTTCAACTCAATGTTCTCTTGAGTCTTCCAGGATATTTTAGAGTCTTAGCTCTCTACAAAAATAGATGTATATGCTCAGACAGTCTAAGCAGCATTTTTACTCAACACGTAGTCAATAAACAAATAACCAATGCATGATAACAAGAGAACAACATATAATAATCATCTCCTAAATGGTTGCAAATCTGTTGCTTTTCTAGTACCTGGAAATGCCCCAGACATAGGATCTATCTGAAGTTCTAAGAAATACACAGCGGGCAGCTAGGTGGCATAGTGGGTAAAGCACTGGCCCTGGATTCAGGAGGACCTGAGTACAAATCCAGCCTCAAACACTTGACACTTACTAGCTGTATGACCCTGGGCAGGTCACTTAACCCTCATTGCCCCACCAAAAAAAAAAAGAAAAAGAAAAGAAATACACAATTTGAGTCCTCCGTCCTCCATTGAGTGGACAAAAGAATGCAAATAATACATAGAAACTCAACGTAGGATGATCATCAGACAAGGATAAAGAAATTCTGGAGGAATGGGGAGTGAATTCAGAGTCTGGGTGGTCTTGAGAAAAAACTGAGGTCTTCTTGGTCTGGGTTGTTCTGTCCTGGAAAGTGATCTCAAACTTCCTTTGGCGCCAACTAACTCGTTGCTAGTAGAACAGGGTGGCAGAGCCAATTCCCCGGCCACAGCTGCATCACTCGTTTCCTGCGGCCACCTCCTCCCTTAATCTATAGACTGATGCCCAGATGTTCTGAAGGGCCTGGGGAGAGGATTGGCTATAGAGTAAGAGATGCCACATTCAAGTTTGTTAATCCTGTCAAAAAAGGAAATAAGATTAGTCTGGCATGACTGTTTTTTGATGAAGCCAGATTGGCTCTTTGTGGTCTGCTTGTTTACTGTCTTTTTTAGTGATCTCTTCTAGAATTTTCCCAGGACTTAAAGGTAATTGCAGTTGTATAGTTTACAGAATCCCCTTTCTTCCCTTTTAAAAAACTGGGACAGCATATGCCTTCTCCAGTTCTGCAATACCTCTGAAGTTAGGGGTGTGTTGGTAAATGTTCAACAACAACTTGCCCCCCCAAAATATCCAAGAAATATTTTAAGTTTAATTGGCATTATTAACACTTTCTTCATCATGTTTTAAGTCTAGAAACCAACCAACCAACAAATCAAGCCCCGATCTATAGTGATTTCTGAGGTATAAATGCTCACATTAAAACCTGCTCTTTGGAGCTGATTTGAGTCGGCTCCAGCACAGCCCTGTCACTGATAGCTGATTGTAGCTCAGCAATGACATCTGCCCCTTCTTTCAGCACCAGAGGACACAGTTCACTGAGGTCAGGGCACTTGAATTCCTCCAGGACACCAAGGTGTTCTCTACTATTTCTTTAGTAGTCTGTCTACCCTTTTTAATTCAAAGATTGTTTTTCTTTCTTTCTTTTTTTTTTCTAAACAGCAATTCATTGCATTTACAAGCACTTTTTTTTTGGTAGGGTAGTGAGGGTTAAGTGACTTGCCCAGGGTCACACAGCTAGTGTCAAGTATCTGAGGCTGGATTTGAACTCAGGGCCTCCTGACTCCAGGGCCAGTGCTCTGTACACTGTGCCACCTAGCTGCCCCCAAACATTTTTTTAAAAAAGTAATAAACATTTTTATTTATAGTTTTGAGTTCCAATTGTTATCCCTCCTTCCTTCCCTCCCCTCTCCCTTCCCAGAGGCCATAAGCAATCAGATATGGGTTATACATGTAGGATTATGTAAAACATTACCATATTAGTCATTTTGTGCAAGAAAACTTGAATAAAAGAAAAAAAATTAAAGAAAGTGAAAGATAGTATGCTTCAGTCTGTGTTCCATCAATATCAGTTCTTTCTTTGGAGTGGAGAGTATGTTTCATCCATAGTCCTTTAAGATTATCTTGGATCATTGTTTTGCTGAGAAGAGTTAAGTCATTCACAGTTCTTCATCCAACAATATTGCTGTCTCTGTGCACAATGTTCTCCTGGTTCTGCTCACTTCACTATACATCAGTTCATACAAGTCTTTCCAGACCTTTCTGAAATCCTCCTGCTAGCACAATAATATTCCATCACCATCATAAACCACAGCTTGTTTAATTGTTTTTCTTTTTTCTGTGGGGGGGGGGGCGGTGAGGCAATTGGGGTTAAGTGACTTGCCCAGGGTCTCACACCTAGTAAGTGTTAAGTGTCTGAGGACGGATTTGAACTCAGGTACTCCTGACTTCAGGGCCAGTGCTCTATCCACTGCGCCACCTAGCTGCCCCATTGTTTTTCTTTTGTAAAAGTTGTTTTAACTTAACTGGTGGGCCTAATTTGTGAACTCCTGGCTAGATATCTTACTGCTTTTAATTTAGTATGGGCCATTTATAAATTCTCCCAACTGCTTCTTCCAAATTGATAAGAAAAAGATTAAAAAAGTTTTCTATTAAAGCAAAACAGTTTATTTAGGAGAACCAATTTAGAAATAAGAATACAGGAAAATAAGATATATAGCCTGAAACCTTGGCCAGCAAATTCTGCTGCTGCCTATCCCCCTGTACGTCTCTCGCTCTGTGGGTGAGGCTTGGCAGCTTTGTCATCTGCCTGCGCTTACAACCCCTAAACCATGTCTCCTTCTCCATCCTCTAGCTGTCCTTTCACTACTCCTCTCCACTACCTCACTCTCTCTGTAGCGTTCGTTCCTGTAGCGTTCCCCTCTTCTAACTCCTCTCTCTGTAGCAACCCCTGCTTCACTGTAGTGACCCCCCAGCATTTCTATCTTCTTGCTAGCTCTCCTCCACTTTCACTGTCAGCCCCTGTAGTCTCTGTAGCATCCTTTCACTTTCACTTCTCCACTCCTTTCTCTCTCTCTGTAGCTTCCTTGTAACATCCCCCTGACCATCTCACTTCCCTGGTATATAAAAGGCCACTCTCATTGGGAATCCTGGGGGCCAAGCCCCAACACACACCAAGTTAATTGGTTGGCCACAGTAGGGCCTGGGGGTAATTTTAGTCGCCCACACTTTGAAGAACAAAGCCAAATAAACTTTGGACAACACTGTCTCCTCTTGGTCAGAAGTTGTCTCCCTCCTATCCACCATAGTATCCTTTATCTGATGCTCTTCTTTTCACCAAAACAACCCATTTCGGGGGCAGCTAGGTGGCACAGTGGATAAAGCACTGTCCCTGGATTCAGGAGGACCTGAGTTCAAATCCAGCCTCAGACACTTGACATGTGTGACCCTGGGCAAGTCACTTAACCCTCATTGCCCCACAAAAAACCAAAAACAAAAGCAAAATAACTCATTTCTGTTGTTCTTTCCTAGACAGGCTCAGCTCAGAATAAATGCTTGTTCCCTTCCTCTCTTTATTCTAATGGGGGAAGACAACACACCAAAGGAAACTAAAAAGTAGGGGGTGGGACAGAGGAGAAGGCATGAACAAGAAGGCATTATTTTTTTGTTGGTTTGTTTGCTTTGTTTTGGGGCAGGGCAATGAGGGTTAAGTGACTTGCCCAGGGTCACACAGCTAGTAAGTGCCAAGTGTCTGAGGCTGGATGTGAACTCAAGCCCTTCTGAATCCAGGGCCGGTGCTTTATCCACTGCTCCACCTAGCTGCCCCAAGAAGGCATTATTTCGATTAAGTAACCTAACTATATAAAAACATGTAAGGTGCCATTTTGCTCTATCAAATAAAATATTTTTTTCTACAACCAACAAATAATAAGCTCAGAAGAATTTTGGATCCTCTGTGTTTTCCAGGCAATTGTGTGACTATAAAGATGTGGTCTGCTGAGAAAATTTGCCTTTCATCAAGGATGCCTTAAATGTGTGTGTAGATCATTCTCAGAAATTTTTGTGGAGATGGGAAAGTAAGCATATGGATCAGTAGTCCACCACTCTTTTCCTGGTCATATGTTTCTAGGTTGGCCAGGCAACAAACATTCATTAAGCACCAGTTATTTACCAGTGTTAAGGGCTAAAATTCTAGCTAGTCTGTCTAAAATATCTAATGAGTGGTCGCCAATAAATTATAAGCTTTAGCAAGAGTTAGACTTTTAAGCGTTTATTAAGGAGAATAAGAATTTGGTAAAGAGAGAGAGAAAGGCCTAGATTCCTATATCTATTAAAGGGAGAGCACATTGCTAGCTCCGCTCTCCACCAGAGTCCAGAGGAAAGAGCATGAGACCAAGCCGCCAGTGTCTTCCTTCCTCCTCCCACTAGCCTGCGTCACTTCCTGACACCAAAGAAAAGACTCCTGGTCTTGCCCTCAAAGACCTTCGCTTCATGGGCGGAACTCTTCTACAGTAAGTCTCCAGCAGGTGGCGTCATTCCAATCGTTACACCAGGTATTGTACTAAGTATCTGGGACTCCAAGAAAGGCCAAAACTGTTCCTGCCTCAGGGAGCACATATTCTAATGGGAGAGGTAACATGTAGAAATAGATCTACCCTACCTAAATTGATCTATTGACAAATCAATGGAGCGTATAGATATGTAGATATAGGTACAGAGAGATATTTTTTTTTTTTAGTGAGGCAATTGGGGTTAAGTGACTTGCCCAGGGTCACACAGCTAGTAAGTGTCAAGTGTCTGAGGCCGGATTTGAACTGAAGTCCTCCTGAATCCAGGGCTGGTGCTCCATCCACTGCATCACCTAGCTGCCCCCAGATAGATAAATTACAGGTAATCTCAGAGAGAATGCACAGGGCTTTTGTATATTCCCTTCTTTCGTAAATCTTGGAGTTAGATCCCTCAGGGCTCACAAAATTGTTTCAGCCATTCTTTTCATCTTTAATTCTAGCTTGACTAATGAATGTAAAACCAGAGTTGGAGCCTGGGCATCCTAGGGCCAAGCTCAGACCAAATAACACACAAACTTGTTGCTAAGAATTCAGACCAGCTGCATCGGCCTGGCACCAAGTATCACAATAAAATCTAACACATGGGCTCCAATGGCTGAAAGTTTCCAAATAACCAACCTTTGCCCTCAAATCAAGTAAGCTTCAAAGTGCTAAAAGGAGGCCGAGAGCTCATTGAATCCAATTTTCCAGAGGAGGAAATTGAGGTTCAGAGATGGGGAAAATCTTGCTCAAGGTCACAAGACAAGGTAATAGAACATCAAAAGGTCTGAATGAAATTTCTAGTTGTCATGGGGACATTTATCATCCTGTAAACACAGCTGGAGGCCACCCACTGAAGGCAGTGGTCACTGAAAAGGCTGGTCACCTGGACATTTGCCCTAGACTGTTCTCCAAGTTTGAGGATTTCATGGGAAGAACCCAGAAGAAATGGGCGCTTTCAGGATCTGACAGCCCTGTTCTGGAAGGTACTGGTTGTTATGGCTTTCAATAAATAACCGAGGGAAATAAAAGCATTTATTAAATACCATTTATGTGCCAGGCACAGTGCTAAGCACCGGGGGATACAAACACCGAAGTGAAAAAAAGGTCCTTACCCTCAAGTAGCTTACATTCTAATAGGCCAGGCCACACATCTAGGGGAGTGGTGGCCTTAGAATCCTGCCTCAAAAACTTACTAGCTATGCAGTGCTGGGTGTCACCTAACTTCTCTAGGCTCCATTTTCTCATCTGGAAAATGAGGATATTAATAGCACCGATCTCTAGGGTTGTTATGAGGATCAAATTTCTCTCTCTCTCTCTCTCTCTATCTACACACACGCACACACACACACACACACACACACACACCACATATGTATACATATGTATATATCACTTTTTAAACCTTAAAACACTTTAAATGTTAGCCCTTATTATTATAAGGTTAAATTCTGGAATTACACTGCCAAAATAATTTTTTTAAAAAACCTAAAACAACTTTTGGGGTTTTTTTGGAGGGGTGGGTGGGGCAGCGAGGGTTAAGTGACTTGCTCAAGGCCACACAGCTAGTGTCAAGTGTCTGAAGCTAGATTTGAACTCAGGTCCTCCTGAATCCAAGACCAGTGCTTTATCCACTGTACCACCTAGCCGCCCCTCCTCCATAACTCTGGAGTTCAGCAACATTGTCTGTGACCGTCCATCTCAAAGAAAGTGGGTACAAACATGCCCTCCTCTGACATGGGTTTCTGCAGGGAATCAATCCGGGCTTGGGTTACTGCCATCTTGGACTAGGGAAACCAGCTCTTGGGCTCTTAGTTCTCGGGCCTCCTGCAGCACATGTGGCTCTCACACACGAGATCCTTTTCCCTCAGGACCAGGTCTTTGTTTTTTTTATCTGTAAAAAGGAGGGGATTGGACTAGATAAGCTCTGCTAAGCCTATTGCCCCCTCCTTCCAGCCCCCATCGTGACAGTCCTTTAGTCTTCAAGCAGCTACTATTCCCACCCTCCACGCACCCCAAACCCTGAACTGGATGTCTTGGTTCTTATCCATAAGGCCATAGAATTATGGAGTTAGAAGGGATGTCTGAGATAATGTGAGCCCCTCATTTTAGCTAGAGTCTGTTTCTCCATCTGTAAGAAATGGAAATAATGTTATCCTCCATACTTCATAGGGCTGTTGTGAGGAACATTCTTTGTTCTCATCTATAGAGATGAGAGTTTACAGATGAGTAAACTGAGGCCAAGAAACAGGAAGTGACTTATGCCCAGTCATATACCTAATTAATGATAAACCAGAAACCGTAGCCCAGATCTTCTGACTCATAGTTGAGTTTTTTCTCTTTTCCCATCATTTTACGTTCCCTTCTTATATCTCATAGTATAAACGAGGAGGAGTTTTCTACATGTTGCAATTCATCCTGTGCCTTGTATCCCTCTAAGCATGGCCCTGTGTGTACTTTTACATCAAAATCTGGTTTTCCAGCCCTCGATTGGATACAAAATTATGAAGGAAGAGACACATGATCTTTCTCTAAATTGATATATATTTTGGGGGGAATTCTTTTGGATAGAGAATCAGGAAAAGCTGAATTCAAATCTTATCTGTTTTTGAAATGATTTTTCTTATTATACCACCTTGGCAAATACTCTTATCTAAAAACTAATTAGGACTGATATTTTATATTGACCTCAACTGACAGTAAAAGGAGGACACCGATGGGGGCTCGTATGCTGTTGTATCCATATAACCCTGAGGTGAAGAGTAGTAGCTATCTTCTGGGGCCCAACCAGCCAGTGCAAATGGGGACTGAAGGACTGTTCCCAGAACTCTCACTACAAACATAAGACATCCATGAGAGAAAACTTATGAGAGACCCAAAGCGGGCAGGGCTTTTACTCAGTGGAGAATCAGACATGGCATCCTGGAGATGACACTTCAACTGAGTATTAAAATATGGGTAGGGTAGATGAAGGAGAGGGCATGCCAGGCATAAGCAACAGGATTGAGCTGAAAGAGCACAGGCTGAATGCAGGAGAGAGCGACTAATCCAACTTAGCAGGAGCTGAACACGTGTAGCAGAAAATGGTGTGAGAGAAGGCTGGAGAGATTAGATGGTTCCAGACTGTCAAGAGTCCCAGAGTCTTGTCTTTATTTGCTAGTCAATAGGGAGCCACTGAAAGGGACTGACCAGGGTTACATAACCAGTTCTGGGCCCAAGGAAGATGTATCAGGCCATGGTGGGAAGGATGGATTAGAGGAATAAAGAAGGAAGAGGACAAGATGCTGGGGCAGCTAGGTAGCACAGTGAGTAAAGCACCGGCCTTGGATTTAGGAGGACCTGAGTTCAAATCCGGCCTCAGACACTTGACACTAGCTGTGTGACCCTGGACAAGTCACTTAACCTTCATTGCCCTACAAAAAACAAAACAAAAACAAAACAAAAACCAAAAACAAGATGCTGTAGGGAATAGGAAGAGATGGAGAGAATTATAATGTGTCAAGCAGGTGGTAATGAGGGCCTGACCTAGAGTGGGAGCAAGGGAACAAAGAGGAATGCACCAGAGGGAACCTGGTGGAGATTCTGAGAGGCAAAAGAAAGAGGGAAAGATAACAACAGAATACCAGAGCTGGAAAGCTAAACAGATCAACTAGGGTTGTGAGTTTAAGGATCACTGGCTCAGCTGACCTCTAAGAGTGTGTGTGTGTGTGTGTGTGTGTGTGTGTGTGTGTGTGACAGAGACAGAGAGATAGAGCTCCACCTAGAAATATCCTATGAGAACTATGGGTCTGAAACACGGGAGCAAAGTCAAGGATGGAGAAAGAGATTAAGAAACTGTCAACATTGAGATCTTTGAAATCGTGAGAATGAAGAGAATTGGCCAAAGGGAGAGTCGAGAGAGGGAAGAGGAGAGGGTTAGGATGGAATCGTGGAAAATTCATCCACCAACCAATCAACAAACACTTATTAAGTGCTTACTATGCGCCAGGCGCTGCGCTAAGCACTGTAATTAGACCCTGGAAGGGGTTTGGGAAGAGGAAGGGGAGCCAGCCAAGGAGAAGGAGTGGCCAGGCAGAGAGGAGAAATCCCAGGCTTCCGCATGTCCCAGGCTCTGAACCCTGGAGGTATTTCATAAAATGCAGTTGTATTATAGGGTTTTATAACTGAAAGAAGGCAGTGCCTCAGGACCCCAGGGAGAAGAGTATCTTGTCTAGTAGAAGTAGGTTAGCTGTGTTAATGACAGTAACTGAAACTATAGATGTATATGTATGTATATGTATACACACATACACTCTACTTCTGATCCTTGAGACTTGCCATGGATACTATGGGTCCAAGCTATGTTAGACTTGGGGGCCTCTATGAACTCTATAGAGTTAGTTCTGGCACAGAGAAACGGTTTACCCCAGAAATCCAGTGTTTCCTTGGTGATAGTTGAAATAATTGGTGTGCCCACTTTGATTTGGATGGGTCCTGTAAACCAAGTCTCTTCAGGCCTCATCTGAGCAGGGAGATACCACTTCCCTGTTGTCTGAGGATGGATTGGCTGGCATTGCCTAATAGAGAAACCATCAATTTCTGGTGTCCCATCTGTATATTCTCCCATGCCCCACCTAGGGGAAACTCCACTGGTTGAACTCCACTACCACCAGGGCCTGGCCGTGCAGCAGACCACTAGCACCAGTTCAAGGCCTCATCTCACACCTGGTCATTATATAGTCTGTGACTTAACTCAGACCTTACCCAGGTCAGCATATCCAGATGTGCATAGTGTGTGCTAGAGGTAGGACAGGGTGAGTGGGCAGAAGGCAATAGCCACCAGGAAGGTCCATCTGACAGGATTTGGCAACTGATTCAGTGTGAAGAGTGATGGAGAAGGACAGGGGAAAGCTGAATCTGACATTTCAAGTCTGGGAAAGAGGCCATGTTTTTTTCCAACGGGGTCTTAACTAATCTACATGTGGGAAGTGCAACAACGGCAGAGAAATTTGCAAATGTGGAGGCCTATGTAAGTGCTTATTAAAAATAAGTGATAATAAAGTAATTTGTATGAATGTGGCTCAAAAGAGGAACAGGATGCATAGGTAATTCTGTTATGAAATTTAAATAACTGGGAAGCGTGATGAATATTAAACAACTCTTTTAAGGGAGAAATGGATCTAATCCAGTGGAAACACGCTTTGTAAACATAAAAGCTCGGATCTGGTTTGGCCAACTCGGGACAAATAGACATGAAAAGAACGTGGGCCCCAGAGCTGGGAGACCCAGGTTCAAGTCTTGGTTCTGCTATTTTCTAGCTTCATGACCTTAGGCAACCCCCTCCTCTTCACTAAGCCCCAGTAGTTTCCTCTGCAGAATGAGGATAATGACACTTGGACAGCCAAACTCTCTGTATTTTTTTCTGGATCCCGGGATCACTGTGGGCAAAGAATTCCTCCCCTGGTGGCCAGCCTGTGGATCCTTGGAAAGTACCATGGTTTGCTTCTCTGACCCTGCCCAAAGACCTGCTGACTCCAGCCAGAACTGGAGCTCTATCAGCCAAGCCTTTGGCAAGCCTAGTAGCTGTTAATATCTTTACACTATTGTAATGCAAGATAGTAATTTGTTTTCTGAGTTTCTTAATGACAAAATTTTAGTGTGTGTGTGCATGTGATATTTATATAGCATATGCTCAGGTTAGCCACATGTATATGTGTAACATGGGTTTGCTCTGGCTCCATTAAGAAGCCAGATGTGTCCCATTTGACCATCCCCTCCCCTTCTCTGGTACCCCAGGGGAGGTGGGGGAGTCTCTTTTCCTGGGCTTGAGCCCCCACAAAGTATATGCCTGCCTTTTTTGCTAGTGCCAGCACCCCAGTTCCACTTAACCACTAAACATTGGATTAGCTTTTACAAAGGGATATTTCTTTTCTTTTTTTGGGGGGGGATATTTATTTCAAAGATACAGCAAGAACAAACCTAGAAAACATTTCTTTCAATTTCTCAGGGACATAACCCCTCCTACATGAGGGTCTCTGGGGAGAGGGAAAAGATTAGACCTACAGATTAGCTCAGTTTATACATAGCATTAGGTCCACCAAGGTCAAATCCATCATCCCAAATGGGCTAGCATCCTGGACCCTTGCTCTTCAGGCCTTCACTACTGGGCTGGATTCCTGAGGTCCTTGATCTCTGTGACTTGAGCTCCAGGATTGGGGCCTCTGCTCCTTGTACCTAGAACTGAAAAGAACAAACAAATCAAAACTAAAACCCCAAGCCCATTTCCAGGGGCCACCTGGCCTAAGTGGGAGTGAGGGGAGGGGGGTGGCCCTCAGCCCATGCCCCTTCCCACTTGGTGTCATCTGTGAGTGAAGAAATCCAAATGCAGGAAAAGGACAGACTTAAGTAGATTTAACTTGGCAGACAGTTCTAGCTGTGCAGCCAATGAAAAAGGCTGATTCCAACTTCATTGGAGACCAACATGATGTCTCTGCATGCACCGATTCTCTTGTCTTTTAGAAGCATGTGTTCCCCAGCATCTCCCATGTGGGTGACTCCATTTTAGGTTATGAACCTAAACTCCCATAACATGTGTATATGGTCAAACCAAGTCATCAAGCTGGATCGCCTACCATGTGCCAGGCATCGGGCTAAGTGCTGGAGATATAAAGGGACAGTCCCTTCCATCAAGGAGCTCACAGTCTAACGGGGGAGACAACATGCAAATAACTGTGTATGAACAAGATCTAGAGGGGATAGATCAGAGGCGATCCCAAGAGGGAAAGCCCCAGCATTAAGGGGATCAGGAAAGGCTTTTTGCAGAAAGAGTTTCAGCTGGGACTTGAAGGAAGTCAGGAAGCAGAGATGAGGTAGTAGAGGTTGTGTTATCTTTCTATCTATCTTTCCATTATTTAACAATGTCTTTTTGTCTCTTCCTATGTCTCTGTCTCAGTCTCTTCCTATGTCTAACTTTCTATCTATATAGCCATCTTTCTATATTGTGATCAATCTTACTACTTATCTATCTGTATATCTATTTAACATCTGTCTGTATGTGTTTCTCTTTCTATGTCTATCTGCCTACATCTCAATCCCTCCATCTTTCTATTAATCTAACTACTTATCTATCTGTATGTCTATCATTTGTCTTTCTGTCTCTTCCTCAGTCTGTCTTCCCATCTATACATCTACCTATCTGTCCATCTATTTACCTATCTTCTTTCCTTCCATTCCTTCCTTCCTTCCTTCTTCCCTCCCTCCCTCCCTCCCTCCCTCCCTCCCTCCCTCTTTTCCTCCCTTTCTCCCTTCCTGCTTCCTTCCTTCCCTCCTTCCTTCCTTCCTTCTTCTCTCCCTCCCTCCCTCTTTTCCTCCCTTTCTCCCTTCGTGCTTCCTTCCCTCCCTCCCTCCTTCCTTCCTTCCTTCCTTCCTTCCTTCCTTCCTTCCTTCCTTCCTTCCTTCCTTCCTTCCTTCCTTCCTTCCTTCCTTCCTTCCTTCCTTCCTTCTTCCCTCCCTCCCTCTTTTTCTCCCTTCCTCTCTTTCTCTCTGCCTTCCTTTCTTTTCTTTGCAAAGCCAGTGCCTCAGCTTGACACAGATTATTTGCTGTCTTGACCCTGCAGGTCCAACAGAGGGGGCTCATGTTACAACAGCCACAAATGCAACCTTTCAAGAAGACCTTGCATTTGGTACAGAGGCCTAACGAAGACTTAATCTGTTGGATACAGTTTAATTTTGAACATATTCGGCCAGTGAGGCGCACTCTTACAGAACTTAAGACAACAACAGAAAGTGGCTGCTTTTACTGGTTTTCTTTTTTCACTTGCATTCTGTGAGCCCAGGGCTGCTGATTGGTCAGGGCTCCAAGCACTGGATGACAGTGAATTTCCCCACACCTCTAAAGGAGGCGGAGGACAACTTCGGCTGTCATGATGTCAATGGCAACAAGTCTGAGAAAGGCTTAAGGAGGACACCAGAAGTATCTTCGAATATCTGCAGGGCTGTCATGGCGAAGAGAAAAAAGGACTTCTGGGTTGCCTCATAGGACAGAACCAGGACTGATGGGCAGAAATTAAGGAGAGCCAGGCAAAGGCTCAACATAAGTGTAAAAAGACCAGCACTTTTGTTCTGGACAGAATGCAGTAGAAGAGGCTATGATTTTGTTGGGGGTGTGTATGAAGAGGAATAAGAGTCACCATCCTTTTCGGTCTTTCCCACCCAGCCCAGTCCTATGTGATTTACACAAACGATAGGGACATGATATAAACTTGAATGCACCCATCAGCAGCCCTCTTTTTGATTTACTAAGTAGAATCAATAATAATCAACAAATCGATCGATTTGTTAAGTATTTTCTACATGCCAGGCACTGTCCTAGGTGCTAGGGGTACAAAGACAAAAGGGAAATGCTCCCTACTCTACATTCTATCAGGGAAGACAGCATAGACATACAAGACGTGTATACCAAATAAATACAAGAAAATTTGGGGGGTGGGGAAGGGCACCAATAGCTGAAGAGGGATCAGGGAAGTCTTCATGAAGAAGGTGGCATTTGAGCTATGTTTTGAAGGAAACAAGGAGTTCTATGAGGCAGAGGTGAGGAAAGGGTGTATTCTAAGAATGGGAGACAAAAGGCACAGAAACTAGATCTAGAATAGTATGTGTGAAGAACAGTTAGAAAACCAGTATGGCTAGATAAAAGAGTGTAGTAGAGGGAATGTTATATATGATATGGTCAGAAAGGTAGTTTTGGTCAAGTGGATCTGCTTAAAAGCCAAACAGAGCAGTTTATATTTGATTTTGGAGGAATAGGGAGCCACTGCAGTTTAGGATCCGACCTTTTTGCTAAATAAATATGCCCATTTCCTTCAACTTATTTTATTTGGAACCCACTCAAGGGTGACACTGAAGGGTGACAATCCTGGCCACCATCCTCTGGATAATCCCCATATTAGATGAACTTCCTAAACTGAAATACTCAGAACTGTACACGTTTGAGATATGATCTGACCAGAACAGAGAATGGAAAGAGTTTTACCTTCTTATTCCTGGACGCTCCACCTCTCTTAATGGAGCTTACTCTTACATTAGCTTTGGGACTGACTATACCACACTGTTGATTCATACTGAGGTTATTGCCCAGTAAAACTCCCAAATCTCTTTCAGAACAATTGCTTTCTAACCATGCCTCCTTATCTCATATTTGTGAAGTTCATATTTGAACCCAAGCATACCATTTTACATCTATTCCTTCTGAATTTAATCTTACTAGTTTAAATGATTCACTTATTTAGCCTTGTGAGATCTTTTTGTATCCTGACCCTCCCATACAGTATGTTAGCTATCCCTCCCAGCTTCACATCATCTACAGATCTGATAAGCATGGCATTCATGCCTTTATCCCAGTCATTGGTGATAATTTTAAAGATCACAGGACCAAAGAGATCTCTGGAACTCTCTACAAGGGACTTCCTGACAAGTTGACAGTGAATCATTAATAATTACTCTTTGAGTCCAGCCATTCAACAAGTTAGATAATTATATCTAATTATAATACTACTGAGCTCACATTTATTCATTTTTTCCACAAGAAGAACATGAAATTCTTTTTTAGTGCTTCACTTAAAATTCAGGTACACTCCAAAAATATTTATAGCTGCTCTTTACGTGGTAGCAAGGAATTGGAAGTTGAGGGGGTGCCCATCAATTGGGGAATGGCTGGACAAGTTGTGGTATATGAATACAATGGAATACTATTGTGCTGTAAGAAATGATGAGCAGGAAGAGTTCAGAGAAACCTGGAGGGTCTTACGTGAGCTGATGATGAGTGAGATGAGCAGAACCAGAAGAACATTGTACACAGTATCATCAACATTGAGTGTTGACCTACTGTGATGGACTATATTCTTCTCACCAATGCAGTGGTACAGAAGAGTTCCAGGGAACTCATGATAGAAGAGGATCTCCAAATCCAAGAAAAAAAAAGGAAGAAAGAACTGTGGAGTATAGATGCTGATTGAACCATATTATTTCTTTTGTTTTGGGTGCTGTTGTTTTTTTTTCTATTTTGAGGTTTTGCATCACTGCTCTGATTTTTTCTCTTGTAGCAGGATTGATGCAGAGGTAGGATTAATGTTATTATGTGTATATATATGTGTGTGTATATATCTATATCTATATGTATATGTATAGAGATATATAGATATAACCTATGTCAGATTGCTTGCTGTCTGGGGGAGGGGGGAGGGAGGGGAGGGAGGGAGAGAGGTCTGAAATTGTAAAGCTTGTATAGACAGGAGTTGAGAACTATCTTTGCATGTGGCGGAAAGAATAAAATACCTTATACATTAAAAAAAAATTCAGGTACACTCTATCTGCAGCATTTCTTGATTAACTAGTTTAGTAATCTTGTCATAAAAGCAAATAAGGCTAGCGTGGCATGACCTAGTCTTTTTTTTTAAGTGAAATTTATTTATTTATTTTTAAGAGTAATAAACATTTTTATTTATAGTTTCAAATCCCAAATTTTATCCCTCCTCCCCTCCCTTCCCCTGTCCCTTCCCTGAGGCAGTAAGCAATCATATATGTGTTATACATGTACAGTTATGTAAAACTTACCATATTAGTCATTCTGTACAAGAAAAAAATGAATAAAAGAAAAAAATGAAGATGAAAAACAGCCTGCTTCAGTCTGTGTTCAATCAATATCAGTTCTTTCTTTGGAGGTAGATAGTATGTTTCATCAATAGTCCTTTGGAATTGTCTTGGATCATTACATTGTTGAGATTAGTTAAGTCATTCACAGTTCTTCATCAAACAATATACAGATGGATCTATATTGTCAAAGTCATAAGTTGCTCTGGCCACTGCTCTGACCACATATGGTCATTATGCATGTGTTCTCCACTAGGTATATTGCCTGGTCACATGGGTTCCCCACATATTCCCCTTCTACTCCCCAGGTGATATAGTAACTATGGTTATGGGGAAAAACTTTTACTTGTCATTTATCTTGTGATACTGTTTAATTAACATCTTTTGCTTTAAACTAATTTGTCTAGCAGCTAGGTGGTACAGCAGATAGAGTGATGTATTTAGAATCAGGAAGACACAAGTTGAATTATGGCCTCAGACACTTACTAGCTATGTAACTTTGGGCAACTCACTTAAACTCTCTTTCCTTGGTTTCCTCTTCTATAAAATGGGGATAGTAATAGCAGGGTTGTTGTGAGGATCAAATGAAATATTTGCCATGTGCTTTGTAAACCTTAAAGTGTTTAGCTGTATAAGAAACACTGGGAGGGACTCATGATAAAGGGTTTTGAGTGAACGTTGACTCATACCTAAAATATAATTCAAATCTGAGGTACCATTTGTTACATTAGAAAATTTAGGGGGGCAGCTAGGTGGCACAGTGGATAGAGCACTGGCCCTGGAGTCAAGAGGACCTGAGTTAAAACTTGTCCTCAGACATCTGACACTTACTAGCTGGGTGACCCTGGGCAAGTGACTTAACTCCAATTGCCTCACCAAAAATAAATAAATAAATAAATAAACTGAAAATTTAGGTGAATTGAGAGACTATAGCCTGAGCATGATCAATTTATTAGTTAGACTAGCAGTAACCAACAAGTTGGGTCAATAGTCTCTCTCAGTGACCAAAGACCCCAAGCTAGGATTTATCAGCTTTAATATAGTTTTGGGGAGTACAGAGGTGGGTAGGTTGGGAAGACAATACAAGTGGTTATAGAGTAGACAGCATCATGGAGGTGAGG
Organism: Dromiciops gliroides; assembly: GCF_019393635.1. Lineage (NCBI taxonomy): Eukaryota > Metazoa > Chordata > Mammalia > Microbiotheria > Microbiotheriidae > Dromiciops > Dromiciops gliroides. The sequence goes on from NC_057864.1 coordinate 27,661,766, forward strand.
ATAATATAATTGGTTATTTTAAAGAAAGTGGGCTAGCATACCCATATGGGGCAAGTGACATCCCCTCTCTGACAATTAAGGAGTGTTCATTGTTTTGGGAGATCCATTAGCATCTTGTAAGCCTTGTTAGTAGACCTGAGTTAGCAGATTCCCTGGCACCTAAAAGGATTTAGAACAGGCAAGGATGGACAATGTACCTTTGGGGAATGATAACAAATTAACTTTAAACTAACTCAAAGGGGTAAGTTGCATTCCTGAGCTTAACTCTGGGACAGAGAAATGTGGCTTGAGCAATTGTACAAAATGTGTCAGTAATACAGAATGGGGTCATTTACAGAATAGAATTAATTATTGAATTATACAGAATAATTTTAATTTCCTCACAGTTATGGGAGGTGCGATGCATAAGGAAGTCCTTGGTGTTACATCTAGAAAATCTTTCTATTAATCAGAGCTGTTCAAGAGTGGAAATGATACCTATCTAGAAAGTGATCTTCCAATCACTGGAGAAGTTCAAGAAGTGATTAGATGGTTCTCTATCATGTATATTGCAGAAATGTTTCCTACCTTGAGAGGTTAGATTAGATACATATGTAGCTCCACTCCTGTCTCATCACAGCAGCTCCCTCCTTCTAACTTTCCAAGCTGTCTTTGGTTGGAAAATTATCTCAGCCCATTCTTCTGTGGATTTTGCTGCTCCAGGAATTGTCCTATGGCATTATCTGGATGTTTTTTGGAGTGACCGTGTAGTGAGTTCAAGAGCTCACTGCCTTTCCTCCGCCATCTTTGAGGGTGTTTTCATGTTCGTGTATGTAGCTCAGGATTTGGGCTCACTCTCCCAATTCACCCCAGCACATACAGATCATGTTCTCACAGAATGGTGGGTTCCTTCTCCACACTGGGTCCCAGGGGTAACCCTGTGGAGTCAGGGTTATCTAATGCTGTTGCTCACAAGCTCCCATCCAGTGTGCTGCCCAAGATTCACCTAGCTAACATTTTCCCAATATTAGTTAAGCAATTGCCATCAATTTGCTTTTATGAAAGAATATTGGAGTATCAAAGATTAAGGTACAACAACATCCCCCCAGACTAGTGCAATGCTATTCCCTCTATGCATCAATTTGGTCTCTGGGATGAGTGGAGTAAAACTTAAACTGTTTGCTAGAAAATATCACCCTCAGCCCCCGATACATCATACACTCTCCCACTTTCGTATATAGAAGGTTCCTAAGGAAAATGGGCTCAAAGTTGGAGCACAAAGGTGTATGCATGTAGGGAACATAGGTGGCCAATAGGTACTTCCAGGCCCCAGGAGCCTTTTTTCCCTTCATGGCATCTCCTCCAAATTCACATGGCCCATGACCCCGATTAAAACATAATTGGCCCCCAAAAGGAGGCGGGGGGCAGCTAGGTGGTGCAGTGGATGAAGCACTGGCCTTGGATTCAGGAGGACCTGAGTTCAAATCTGGCCTCAGGCACTTGACACTTACTAGCTGTGTGACCCTGGGCAAGTCACTTAACCCCAATTGCCTCACCCCCCCCCAAATGTAATTGGGAAATATTTTGCCAAATAAATCAAAAATATTATACAAATATAGGTAATATTTCATTTTAAAATCAAGTGACTATATGGCCTACAGGGGTCCTTATGTGTAGAGTAGGGCCCCACTTCTATTTGAGTTTGACGTTGCTGGTATAGGATATGGATGGGCTGCTGTCCAGCTCAGTGGTGCTGGCTTCTCAGGTTTAGCTTCCAACTGGGCTCAGATACTGCATCTATTGGGCAGATTGTGCTATCAAGTCTGCTTGCAGGACCTCCGATGGCCTTTCTGACCTTTGGAAGATCACAAGGTCATAGCCTTGTCCATTCAATTCCTGGATGTTCATTTGACAAAGATCAGGAAGAGGTAAACATCAGAGACAAAAGAAGCAGAAGAAGCTGCATTTACAGATACAGAGTAGCCAGGTGCAAAATGGGGTCTGAGGTTTGTTTAGAATCGCTCACAGGTACCCATGGAGAGGCAAAGAAAAGAGTTAGCAGAGTTGGTTTTATTGTGCCCTCACAGGCAATAAAAACATCATTTCATGGAATATTTGGTCATTATATATTGCAACACTAAGGATTAGTACTTGCAAAACTTCATGCCCCCCCCTTATCAATTTATGCACTGAAATCAGCAGCTGAGGATAAAGGAGTAGAGAAAAATCAATGAAGAATTTGATAAGACCATCCAGACTGAATCAACATAAACTCTGACACTTGGTGACCTTATGCATCAATGGGGAAAAGGTAAAGATGGAAAGAAAATATGGGAAATCGACATTTGGGAAGGAGGATTGAGAGTGCCCAAAGACTTCTTGGTTTTCACAGAAGACTTAGACCTCTATAGTATCATCAACAAGCATTTATTAAGGGTTTATTTAAAAAGAGAATTAGTAGGTGCTGGACATGGTGAGCACCAAATAACACTGAAAAAAACAAAACAGATTAAATTTTGACTGACAGGAAAAGGTGTTATTGATATGGGAGTTATCCCCTGGTCAGCCAACTGTGGAGAGGCAAGACCATTGATTTACTGAACCAAGAGCAGAACCAGCAAAAAGAAGGAAAGAAAGAACAATAATGAGAATAATCAATGTAATCTATTCCTGATCTACTTATACCAGTAACTGAAAATTAAAAACCAGAAATAGACAGCAGGAATGACATCAACATTGATTATGATTTTTTTTTTAGGGCAATGAGGGTTAAGTGACTTGCCCAGGGTCACACAGCTAGTAAGTATCAAGTGTCTGAGGCCAGATTTGAACTCAGGTCCTCCTGACTCCAGGGCCGGTGCTCTATCCACTGTGCCACCTAGCTGCCTGATTATGATATTTTTATCCAGAAATTTAACTGCTCTACCTTAATTGCCTTAATAAGGTGACCAAAAAGCACCCTAGTCAGCAAATATTTGACTAGCTGGGTAAAGTGAATGAGGTGGCTGCCAAAGGCAACACTGGGTTAGGATCTAAACTTATCTGTAAAATCTTACAAAGAAGGAGGAGGGACAATTATTAGCTAATAATTATTAGTTTCTCATAAAACAGAGACAGAAAACCAGAGAGGAAAACCAGTCTAATGACAGCTTGGCAAGATATCCATCCAAGGAAAGTCATCCCAAGTGCATTCAAGGATGAAAATGAACGAAAGACTACAAACACAAGGAAAATGGAAAGGATTCACAAAAATATCACTTAAAAATCATTTTAACTAACTGTTTTCTCCATCAAAGACAGTGGAAACACCTGGATGTGTTTATAAAGGAGGCAGAAATGACACTAACAGGAACGAAGATGGGAAAAGCAGCTATATTGGATTAAGTGCCTTTAGAGGGGGAATCTGCACTGGAGATGATACAATTATGAGTGTGTTGAGGGGCCAGTCTATAAGGTATATGAAGGAAAGGTGGATGCCAGAGGCATGAAAAAAACTCTTGGATCATAATAATGCTGAAAAAAGATGACTGAGAAAACATCAGTAACCCCTGACCTAGATTCTTCTTCTCCCATCCAAAATCTGTATGAAAATCACCTATAGACAACTCGAGAGCATCTTTGATAAGGGTATTGGTAATAATAATAGCCTCAGCTCACATTTATGTAGCTTTTTAAGGCTGGCAAAACAATTCACAAGTATTATCCCATTTGATCTTTACAACAGACCTGTGAGATTGATGCTGTTGTGATCTCTATTTTGCAGGTGAGGAGACTGAAATTGACAGGGGTTAAGCGACTCACCCACACAATTTAGTATGTGTCTGAGACGAGGTTCAAAATCAGATTTTCTAGATGCCAGGGCCTTAGTCCACTAGGCCAACTAGCTGACTCTAAGGAGATTTTTATGAGCACTGCTTCCCAATAGCCCACATATTCACTGTTTTATAATGAACTGAAAGAAGCAGTGAGGTGGTACAGATGGCCTAGAGTTAGGAAGACGTATTTCCTTGGGTTCAAATCTGGCCTCAGATACTTACTACCTGTGTGACCCTGGGCAAGTCGCTTAACTATGTTTGTCTCAGTTTCCTCATTTGTAAAATGAGCTGGAGAAGGAAATGGCAAACCACTCCAGTATCTCTTCCAAGAAAACCCCAAATGGGGTCATGGGGAGTCAGACATGCCTGAACAACAAAGAGGCAGAGAATGCAGGATTTTATTGTGCTTACTGTTTAATGACTAGAAAAAAATTTCAACTAAATAAAACAAAATAGCCCCTTAAAGACTCTTTTAGAACTGATATTGATTGAATACAGAATGAAGCATGCTATTTTTTACTTTTTTTCATTTTTCCCTTTTATTTGAGTCTTCCTATACAAAATGACTAATATGGAAATGTTTTACATAATTGCATGTGTATAATAACCTATAGGTGATTGCTTATCACCTCAGGGAGGGGATGGAGGGAGGAAGGGATAGAATTTGGAACTCAAAACTTTAAATAAAAATGTTTAATAGAAATAACATTAAAATATTCTTTTACTATTGTAAAATAGTAAATGCTGTCTCCTATCTACACAGCAAGATTCTACAAGATTCCTTGGAAGACGTGATAAAAGGAATAACCTTGTTCAATGACTGTCTGATAACAGACATTAGCTGAAGCATAAAACAAGTTGCTGTGTGATTGCCAAAGGATTCCCTGCTGTGATGGAGGAGTGACAGACAGGTGGCTGGCCTGAGGGCTCCACGGGACTCTCCAAATGTCAGGAGAAATCCAGGAAGGTCTCCAGCATGTTGAGGAGCCCCATTGGAAGGTATATTTATGGGAGGACATGTGTGAGAATCCCACAGAATGAGCAAATATGGATGAGTCACACTGGAAAGACCTAATGCTTTGAGGAGATCATAGACCTATTAGATTATACTTGAGGACATGCAAGGCACTCTGGCTACACAATGGTAAAAATGAAATAGATGTGAATCTCCCCCTTCAAGGAGTTTACATTCTGGGGAATGAAGGTGGGGGCAAGTAGATATGACACACAAAGATAAGAAAGCACAAAGTTATTTGAAGAAGGGGAGAGAGTGTTAGTAGAGGGAGGGGGATCAGGGAGGGCTTCATGGAGGAGGTAACACACCTGAGCTGAGCCTTGAAGGAAGATAAGGATTTTTTATTATATATATATATATATATATATATATATATATATATTAGTGAGGCAATTGGGGTTAAGTGACTTGCCCAGGGTCAGTCACACAGCTAGTAAGTGTTAAGTGTCTGAGGCCGGATTTGAACTCAGGTACTCCTGAATCCAGGGCCAGTGCTCTATCCACTGCGCCACCTAGCTGCCCAAAGATAAGGATTTTGAAAAGCAGAGGTGAGGGGAGAGGACTTCCCAGCCATGGAGAATGGCTTGTGGGAAAGCAATACCATAACTAGGGTCCGATCTGGACGTTTAAAAGACACATAACACTCCTGCAGCGTAGAAAAAACTGACCTTGGTGAGTTAGCAAGAATATTTGAACTGGACCTGTGATTTTATTGATAAGGGGAACTTTCAGAGGAAGAAACTCCCTCTACCAATGTAGGTTAGCACCTTCAATATAACTTTTAGCTTTTGGTTCCCTGGGATATTGAAAAGTTAAGAGGTTTGTCTGGGACATGCTTAATAATTAGACAAAATCAGAACTACCAGATGGCTTCCTAATGGTGGACACCCAAGATGAACTGCACCTTGGGCTTCCCCACTCCCCATCCTACCCTCAACATAAACTTCTATTTCTTCTCAAACTGCCTTGCTTATCATGGTTCATTGTGAATACAAGGAGTTAAGAGGCAGAACATCAACTTCAGGGAACAGCTAATATTCTATGATTTTATTACCTCTAAGAACACTTTCAGCTCTGAAAGTCCATGTTTTGGTTATTTCCATGTAAGGTTTTCATTGATATAATCATAGAAGGCCCAAATAGCTGAAATGAATCAGTCAGAGGAATAAACTAGGGGTGAGCAAGCAATTAGCTTTGGAGAAGTCTAAATACCTGGGTCACTGGATGAAAGCAGGTGATATGCAAGAAATATCTTATGATTGATTGAAAGAGACTATGGATAAAACAACAGGCTAGTTCAGAACAAATTCCAGCTACCAGTCATTTTAATGGTAGAGCAGCTCCAGTCAAGCCTCTGGAAGAGCATCAATTTCAGGGGGTGGGGGTGGGGAGAAGCTGGCTCTCTCTCCTACCCCAGGAAATTGTTGTGAGGCTGGGAGATCCATTAGAGCCATTAGAGGTCTGACTGACACCTGAGGGTCACTAGTAGTGTACCTAGAGCAGCAGTGACTAATGGTCACATGTGCATTAGGAGCTGAAAAAATCCAAGCTGAGAACAAAACAGACACATCAAGGAAAGGAATCTTCAGGACTTTGCCACTGCACCATCCCTCAGAGCCCAAAGAGAACTATAAGTTCCCTATGAAGAATTTCCTGGGGACTCCACAAAGAGAGATAAGAACTTCTAGTAACCACCATATGTGATCTCTTTTTTTTCCCTTTTCTTTTTTTTTTTGCAGGACAATGAGGGTTAAGTGACTTGCCCAGGGTCACACAGCTAGCAAGTGTCAAGTGTCTGAGGCTGGATTTGAACTCAGGTCCTCCTGAATCCAAGGCCTGTGCTTTATCCACTGCACCACCTAGCTGCACCACACCCCCATATGTGATCTCTAAGCTTAGGTCACACAGGGACCTCGAATGTGAAAGGGGAGAGCAAACCTTCCCCATTTAGGAGGATATTTATGTAACAACTGTCCGTGTTATACCTGCCTGGTAAATACATTTCTTTTGTTTGTTTTTTGGTGAGGCAATTGGGGTTAAGTGACTTGCTCAGGGTCACACAGCTAGTAAGTGTCAAGTGTCTGAGGCTGGATTTGAACTCAGGTCCTCCTGAATCCAGGGCCAGTGATCTATCCACTGTGCCACCTAGCTGCCCCGTAAATATATTTCTTAAAAGGCAATTAACTCTGGCCAATAATCAGTGGGGAGCACACTGGATGGGGGCTTATGAGTGATAGTACTAGAATCCCTTATACATCTCAAGGTTGCCTCTAGATTCCTGAGGAGTAGTAATCGTGCTGCTTCCTGGGGTCCTAGACCATGAAATCAAGTGGAAGATAGAGATGTAGTCCAGGAAGGGATGCTCCATCTATATTGCCACAAGTGGCATAGTGGGAGAAGTTCTGGGCTTGGATTCAGATAGATAAATAATTAGATAAAGCATTTATTGAGCCCTTGCTGTCTGCCAAGTTACTGTGCTGAAGAGGGCTGAGAAGTGAAGTAAAGACCTGGATCCAAGCAAGATACAGCTATCAGAGACCAGGGTGATTCTAGAGCTGAGTCCAAATTTCTAGTAACAAGTGAGGATGAGGGTCCAAGTGGAGTTAGCATGGTCTAGAGATGAAAAAGAAGCAGGAGACCTTAGATCAGATTCTGATCCAGGTACTTTAACCTGCACAAGACATTTGATCTTTCAAAACCTCTGTTTCCGAAAAAAACATCCAAATAACACCATAGGAAAATGCCCGGAGCAGCAAAACAAAAGCTGTTTCCTCATCTGTGAAATGGGCAGGATTATTTTCTCATTCTCCACCTTGCAGGGTGGTTGTAAGGAAAGAACTTGATAAGCCTTGAACCATATGAAAATATAAACTATTTTATTATTAAAACTCTGGTAGAAGGGGGCAGCTAGGTGGCGCAGTGGATAAAGCACTGGCCTTGGATTCAGGAGGACCTGAGTTCAAAGCCAGCCTCAGACACTTGACACTTAACTAGCTGTGTGACCCTGGGCAAGTCACTTAACCCTCATTGCCCTAAAACAAAACTAAACAAAACAAAAAACCAAACAAACAAAAAACTCTGGTAGAGTATAAGATCGCCTTCCATCCTCTGCACCTTCCCATCCTCCAACCAAATAATGAGTGTTTTCTGCCTGGCTCCAGCCATGCTGCATTTCACTCCCTGGCCATCTTCTTACCTTTGCTGTCAGAACTAGAAACCATGCCCTGGGGGAATTAACCCTTTTACTACCACCCCCCCCCCTCGACTCCCACCCCAGGTCCTAATTGGTCATTGCCTCCCCTCACCCACTACATCTGGTCAGGTCTTTGACCAAGCTTCACTCCGCCCATCTTCCTGCTTGTCACCTTGCTTGTAGGCCCCTCTCCATACTCCCCTTCTAGCTCTGGAAACATAATCAATTCAAAACTGCCACTTCTGCTGGAAAGGCTATGGTAATCTGCTCCCTTGGGGACCCACTCACCAGCTATGTAACTTTCCAAGCCCAAGCATCCCTCTCTGCGTACCACCCAATTCTCTGTGCTGTCTCCCCTACCAGAATGCAACTTCCTTGAGGGCAGAAATGGTCTTGCTTTTTAAAAAATTTCTATCTTCCAGCACACAGCACAGTGGTTGGCACATACTACATTCACTCATTTATTCATTCTTTTTTCCAAGTCAAAGAGAGGAAGAATTAAATGGGGGGAGGCAGGAAATCTTTGCAAACTTTTCAAAAGAGTACTACACTTACAAAGAAGAAAAAGTCATTTTAAAGAAACATTCTGTTTGGAAACCCATTCAATCCCAGGGTTCTTTTAATCAAAGAAACTGTCTATTTTCCTGTGGGGGAGAAAACAAAGAGCTAGGATGAAGGGCCCTTTGATTTTCCAGCGATGGCTCCAGACTAGGGCATCTTCCTGGCTGTCCTTCCATATGTTTTTATAACCTTTGGGTTTATCAAGGCGGATGGGGGTGTTTCTTTGAATAATTGAAACTTTCTTAGGCACTCTTTCTAAGTGGCATATTAATATCATCTTCCTGGATAGAGCCATTTCCAAAGCACTCACATACAGTGCTTACTTAGCACAGTGCCTGGCATATAGTAGGCATTTAATAAATTTTTATTGAATTGAATTGTTTGCTCCATTTCTTCCAGGGGAGAACTTTTGTTGTTGACTCAATTTTATCATAGAGGGGAATTTTTCAGTTTTGAAGTTTCTTTAAAGTCTTGCAATGATAGACAGCTAAAAAGAACTTCATTATCTTAAAAAACGAACCAACGGACATTTTATCTATCTATCTATCATCTATTTATTTGTTTATTGGTGAAGCAATTGGGGTTAAGTGACTTGCCCAGGGTCACACAACTAGTAAATGTCAAGTGTCTGAGGCCAGATTTGAATTTGGGTCCTCCTGACTCCAGGGCTGGTGTTCTATCCACTTCGCCACCTAGCTGCCTCAATGGGTATTTATTAAGTGCCTACTATATGCCAGGCATTGTGCTAGGCATTGGGAATCCAGGGACAAGGAAACAGTTCCTGCCCTCAAGGAATTTCCAATCTATATACATTCTACAGAAGTCAAATTCTTCTTTTGGCCACTTATTTATCGAAGTGTGACTCCTGGCCTTAAGTATTTGTGATAGCTCCTTATCGTAGATATTAGACTTGTATCCTAGGTCTTTGCTGCCAGACTTTTTTCCAAACTGACAGTCTGACTTCTTATCTGCCCTTCCTCCTTTCCAGAGAGCTGTACCTTATAACAAAGAATAAAAATGGGGGTAGGGGAGGGAACCCTAGTTAATCAGAATGAAGCAACACATCAACCAAAGGCTGGCACTGCATGTACAATTCCACATCTGTAGCTCCCCACCTCTGCAATGACAGGGAGGGATGTGTCGTCTCATAATACAATGTTATCTTACTAGATTTGTCCCACCATTTCTGCTTGTTGAGATGTTTCTGGAACCTGATTTTATTGCCCAGCCTATCAACTGTGCTTCTCCATCAGCCTCAAATTGGAGTCACTGATCAACACTCTAAAGAGTTAGGGCCAAAGCCAGGTCTCTGGGGCATCCCACTAGAGGCCTCCCTCCAGGATAACATAGCTATCATTCAACATTCTTAGGATCTAGTCAAGTCACCAGTTCCAAGCCCATCTGGTGCACACCCTTTCATGTTGCCTGGCTCCAGCCACGCTTCATTTCACTCCCTAGTCATCTTCTCACCCTTGCTGTCTAGACCAGAAATCATCCCTAGAGAAATTAACCCTTTCACTACCATCCCTCAACTTCTACCCCAGGGCCCAACTGTTATAACTGGTCATAGGCAGAGACTTTGTCAAATTCCTTCCCAAATCCAATACCAATAATACTATATAATAATAACTGTGCCAAAGTAGCATTTGCAAAGCACTTTACAAATATTATCATATCCTCACAACAGCCCTGAGGAGGCAGGTATTGTAATATTAGGAAAATGAGGCAGGCCTTAGGCTCACAAGGCTAGGAATTGATCTGAGCAGGATTCACACTTGGATCTTCCTGACTCCAGGTCTCTAGAGCTTCTGAGATCTCTGGTCTGGCCCTGTAACCCGTGTCTGACCCTATCTGACCACTTACACTAGCTGCTTTCTTGCTTTTCCCCCATGTCCTGTGAAACTTCTAAGGCAGGGCATTTTGGATTGGAGTGTTAAGGGCTAACATTCTAGCTAAACTGTCTAAAATATCTAATGAGTGGTCGCCAATAAATTATAAGCTTTAGCAAGAGTTAGACTTTTAAGCATTTATTAAGGAGAATAAGAATTTGGTAAAGAGAGAGAAAGGCCTAGATTCCTATCTATTAAAGGGAGAGCACATTTCTAGCTCTGCTCTCCACCAGAGTCCAAAGGCAAGAGAGTCAGAGCGAGTGCCAATCTCTTCCTTCCTCCTCCTACTAGCCCGCGTCACTTCCTGACGCCAAAGAAAAGACTCCTGGTCTTGCCCTCAAAGACCTTCGCTTCATGGGCGGAACTCTTCTACAGTAAGTCTCCAGCAGGTGGCGTCATTCCAATCGTTACAGGAGGAAGGACTTAGAGGGTGTGTGACAGGACAAAAACAATTCTCCAAAGTCGGGGAAACACTCAGCCCGGCTCTGTGCTTTGGCTCATCCTTGTCTCTCAAGGCTGGAGGACTCTGTGTCTCCACCTCTGCTGAAATGCTACCTGTTCTTCAAGGCCCCCATCGTCAAGAAGCTAATTGTCCTGGCACGCTTGGCCCGACCCAACACTCGGTCAGCCTTTCTCCTTATTGCTCATGTTCTATTCTGTGACCTCTGTGCTTAGGTTTCATCTTACCCAGGAGACCGGCATCATCTGGGGGTGGGAGGGAAGAGTCTGGGCGAATCACCCCCACTGTCTATGTCAGGTTCCTGCATTCATGAGGTGCTTAAGAAATGCCTTTCAAACAAATGAATGGATGGATGTCAAATATGAGCCCCTTACCAAGCCTGAAGAGGCATTAAGACTCATGGCTCTAGACCTGGAAAGGAATGCAGAGGCTCCTGAGTCTAACTTCCTTATTTTATAGATGGGGAAACTGAGGCTTAAAATAATTTCATAGGCTCAAAGATAGGGAGCTGGAAAAGACCTAAGGAACCATCACATCATACACACACACACACACACGTTTTACAGATGGGGAAACTGATGGCATGGTTTCTAGTCCCTGTCTGGTGCACAGACAAGCTGAATGCTCAGGTCTCCTCCTCAGGAAGCTCCTGGTATCGTCTGGGTCGGGTCACAGCCTTGCCCCCTTTCAGAGGCCAGCTCCCCTTCCCTACAACCTCCTGGCCAGTCTCAGACTGAGTAGGCCCTTCCTTCCCACTCCAGGAAACAACATCAATCATTTTCAGCTCAACTGTGACCAATACAGCCTGATAGGATTCATCTGAACATTTTTCCGTGGATGAGGTTTCAGAATTTCCTGTTTGTTTAATTTTAACAAGTTAAAATGCCACTTTGGTTTTATTTTATTATGTTTTTGGTGAAGATTTTTTTTTTCCTCATGGAAGAATAACACCACTAAGAAAGAAGAGGCCTTTGGTGCAACCTAATAAAGAAATGTCTCTGCCAAGGATAAGACAAAGAGCCTGTTGTACTTGGGCCCAGAAGAGCCAAAAGAGAGAAAACTTCATAATTACAGCCTCTCTGAATTGGGAAAGCCTGTGAAGTGAAATAGAATTCTGAAAATTCCGAAGCTACAAAAATAACCAGCCCCTGCATTAGGAAAGCATTTTCAGCCACACTGGAGAAAGGCAGCAGATGTTCAGGGCGCCGGTGCCCATACCTGAGGTGCCAGCAGCCAGCTGCCAAAGGCATTTCCCCTGAAGCTCTTTGGGGAGCCTGGAGGGTGGGGGGAAGGGCAAGCAAAGCACCAAGAGCCATTTTTCCTGATCAGCTTAAGCTGAGGTGGCGCCATCTTGAAGGAATGTGTTGGTTTTTTTTAATGGCTTTTTAAAACAACACACTGTTCTTCAGGCCCGGTTCAGTTTTCAGAGAGGGCTTTTTTTTTTTTAAACACTGTAATATTGTGCCTGAGCTCAGCTGTACTTGAGTATGTTGTTGTCTCAGCTGGGAGAGTTTGGTTCTTTCCATGACCTTACGTGTCAGGAGTGACCGTTCATGGACTACTGTGGCTGGGAAAGGAATCATGACATCAGAGGACTTGGCCTTGGAAAGGACCTTCTGGACCATCTGGTCCAACCCCCTCCTCCAATGGAGGAGGAAACAGAGGCATGGTGGGGTGAGGCAGGCAACAAGCATTTATTAATTGCCTACTATGTGCCAAGGACTGTGCTAAGGCAAAAAACAGTCCCTGAACTCAAGGAGCTCATGGTGTAATGGGGGAAACAATGTGTAAATAACTAGGCACCAACAAGCTACAGACAGGATAAAGTGGAGATAAGCAACTGAGGGAAGACACTAGAATTAAGATGGACCAGGAAACATTTCTTGTAGAAAGAAGGTGGGACTTTAGTCAAGACTACTCGACACAGTGCTCAACTTAGAGACAACAGAACATGGGTTTAAATTCCTGTCTTGCTATGTGACCTCAGGCAAGTCACTTAACTCTTCTGGGCTAAAGTTTTACAAGATCATAGATTTAAAACTGAAAGGGACCTCAGAGATCATCGAATCCATCCTCCCTCATTTCATAGATGAAGAAATTGAGGCTGGGAGAGGTTAAGTGATTGGTTTGGAGGGTCACACTCATCAGGGCGAAGGGACAGGCCTAAGGTCATATAGTCAATAGGAAAAATAAAATTCAAACCCAGGTCCAAAGCTGGTGCTTTTTCCATTCAACTTTTCCCATGGGTCCACTGGATGGTTCTCCTTTTCAGTGCCCTCTTGTAGGACCAGGGGGCTTTGCTGGGACACTGCCCACTGCTCCACCTTGGTGGCTACCTTTTGACCAAACTGGTTTTCACTCTTGCTTTTTCTTCAGGTACAATAAGAACAGCAGCAGCAACAACAATGATGACTAGTTTTTTATTTGATGCCTTGAGGTTAGCAAAACTCCCCACATGCATGATCTCATTCCCCATCCTTCTGTGCCCATGGGAGACTCTGGGAGAGTTGGCAGCCATGGAGGCCACCCTACAGAAGTCATAACAAGCAGCCCAAGAGCCCCGATGATGGCAAACAGCCAGAAGAGCCTTCCCTTGCAATCAATCATTCAATCAAGTATGTCTTTAGTTCCCACTCTGTGGCAGACCAGGAGGAGCAGGAGTAATAAGGATAATGATAGTTTTTAAGGCTTGCAAAGCTCCTTTCTCAGACAGGGCCAAGAGGAATAGCCTAATCTACTTGCTGGTGTTGGAAAGTTGCATTTTGTTGGTAATTGGTCAAACCTATGTACTTAACTACTTGGAGGGGTTTACCTTAGAATTAGGGATGGGGAATGTTAAACCTTCTGGGACAAATCTCATACTCTGCTTGTATCATATACAGAATTTAGATCTGGAAGAGCCCTGAGAGACTATTGGGTCTAGCCTCCTCATTTTACAGATGAGGAAACTGAGGCACAGATGGAGGGAGAGTAATTTACCCAGAGTCACATAGCTAGTCAGCGTCTGAGAGAGGATTTGAACTCATCTAATGCACTCTCATCTGGTCCATAAGTAATTAAGGAGCAACACTAGTATTGTCTATTGCTAAGTAACTGTGACCAAATTTTGAGTCTTTAGAGATGGTCTAATGGAAAGTCTTAGAAAGGAAATAAATATTTCTATAAATCTCATGTCATTTTATGCTCACAACAACTCTGGGAGGTAAATGCTATTATTATGACCATTCTACAGTTAAGTAAACTGAGATTGGAAGAGATTTCACGATTTTCCCAGGGTCATGATGCTTCTATGTTTCTAACACAGGACTGGGAGATACAGAGGATTTATTAGACATAGTCCTTGATTCGGAGAGCCAACAGCTGTGCCCAGGAGACAAGTGGTACAAAGAGGTCCCAAGTATTATCTTTTTTTTTTTTTTTTTGGCCAGGCAATTGGGGTTAAGTGACTTGCCCAGGGTCACACAGCCAGTAAGTGCCAAGTGTCTGAGGTCAGATTTGAACTCAGGTCCTCCTGAATCCAGGGCTGGTGCTCTATCCACTGCGCCACCTAGCTGCTCCCCAAGTATCATCTTATGATGAAAATTCAGAGCTCAGACCAGCTTACCTAAGAGACTTATAGAGGAAATGAAAGCTTCAGGGAAATGTGAGTTTACCATGTGAGTAGGACAGCAAGAGGACACCTACTTTTCTTTTTCTTTTCTTTTCTTTTTTTTTGCAGGGCAATGAGGGTTAAGTGACTTTCCCAGGGTCACACAGCTAGTAAATGTCAAGTGTCTGAGGCCGGATTTGAACTCAGGTCCTCCTGAATCCAGGGCCGGTGCTCTATCCACTGTGCCATCTAGCTGCCCCGATGGACTGTCTTAATGTTGTGTTTCATGCTGATGCTTCTGCCTAGCTCTGTTAAGTGCAACCAAGGGTTGCATAGAGACACTTTTAAGGGCACACGAAAAAGCAGCCTCTGGAATAGTTTTCTCCACTTATGATAGCTTGACATACTGGCTGGAGAGCTAGCCTTAGAGTTAGCAAGACATGGCTTCAAATCCGGCCTCTGCCATAGACTAGCTGTGCGATCCTGGGCAATGCCCTACCCTCTCACGGCCCTGGGTAACTCTCTAAGACTAGAAGTTGAAGATTAGATGTCAGTCTATACTGGTAGAGGGAGTTTCTCTTACTGATGAAGTCACATGGACAAGCTACACCTCTCTTCCCCACCCTCTGCCCCCAAACAACAACTACAGCATTACTACCCCCAATCTAATCTCTTTCTTCTGCTGCCTCACAGAAATAACCCTGTATCCAGTAGGGCATACAAATTCAGGCAGGCCCACAAAACCTGGAAAAATTCCGAGTCCTGGCCAGGGGTGGGGGATAGGGACATACTTAATGCTAGTCCTTAGATGACCAGCCCAGGTGTTTTGAAGTGGCTTATCATTAGAAGCTTAGACTCTGGAGGGCAAAATGGGAGTAATCATAATAGCATCTGCCTCCCAAGGGTGTTGTGAAGATGAAATGAGATAACATAGATAAAGCACTACAGAATGAAGCATGTGTGCATTTGTATTCATGTTTCTATGGAGCATCCTACCTCAATATAGGTTTTATAGTTTTGCTGAACACTTTTAGCATCATCCTTTCATTGGATTCTCTTGGTTCTGGGAAGGAGACAGGATGAGCCTTCAGACACCTGGGCACTCAATAGTGTAAGGGCTTCTCCAATGAGCTCAAGTGCCTTCCACAAGTCTAAAAGTTATGCATAAAAAAGTTCATCACCCAGAAATCAAAGCAGGGAGAAGGAGGCTGTCTGATTTTTTCTGAGCCAGTCCGTATATAAGAGGCATCACTAGGGCTGCCCACAAAGCCATTTCCCTATTTCCTCCAGGATCAAATGTAAAATTCCCTGTTTGACTTGCAAAGTCCTTCATAACTTGGTTCCTTCCTTTCTTCCCAGGCTGCTGCTACTTTCTTCTTCTTCTTCCTCTTCTTCTTTTCTCAGGCCAATGAGGGTTAAGTGACTTGCCTAGGGTCACACTGCTAGTAAGTGTCAAGTGTCTGAGGTCAGATTTGAACTTAGGCTTTCCTGAATCCAAGGCAGTTGCTTTATCCACTGCACCACCTAGCTGCCCCTCTTTCCAGTCTTCTTACACATACTCTATACTACATTGACACTGGTCTGGCTCTTCCTTCCATGTTTCCCAACTACTCACATTTTCACCAGCTCTCCTCCATGCCTATAACTCTCTCCCTACTTATTTTCATCTCCTGGTTTCTCTGGCTTCCTTAGTGCTTTCTCTCTGCAATCATCTCCAATTTATTCTGTATATGTCTTGTTTGTATGTAGTTGTTTGCATGCATTCTCCCACATAAGCCTGGGAGCTCCTTAAGAGCAGGGTCTGCTTTTTGCCTTTCTTTGTATCCTTCATGTTGAGTCTGGCATACCCTAGGTACTTAATAAATGTTTGTTGGCTTGTGAGTTTTCACTTCTGTAAATGCAGTGAATACTATATGCCATAATGAGGCCTTGAAGGACAACTTTGGTTTTTAATTTTAAACAATATTTTATTTTTCTCAATTAAAAGTAAAGTCAATTTTTAACATTCATTTTAGCTATAATATTCCTATGAGTTTTCTTTTTGGGATCTCTTTCTGGAGGTGATTGGTGGATTCTTTCAATTTCTATTTTAGCTTCTTCTTCTAGAATTTCAGGGCAATTTTCCCTGAGAATATCTTGGAAGATGGTGTCTAAGCTCTTTCCTTGATCATGGTTTTCAGGTAGACCAATAATTTTCAAATGATCTCTCCTGGACCTATTTTCCAGGTTGGCAGTTTTTCCCAGAAGATATTTCATATTGCCCTCTATTTTTTTATTCATTTGGATTTGCTTTATTGTGTCTTGGTTTCTCATAAAGTCACGGGCTTCCATTTGTTCAATCCTAATTCTTAGGCAATTATTTTCATCAGAGAGCTTTTGTACCTCCTTTTCCATTTGACTTTTCAAGCTGTTGACTTTTTTCTCATGTCTTTCCTGCATCCCCCTCATTTCTCTTTCCATTTTTTCCTCTACCTCTCTAACTTTATCTTCAAAGTCCTTTTTGAGCACCTCTATGGCCTGAGACCAATTCGTATTTTTCTTGGAAGCTTTAGATATAGGGGCTCTGATGTTGACATCTTCCTCTGAGGGTGCCCCTTGGTCTTCCTTGTTACGGAAGAAACTTTCTATGGTTCTTACCTTTCTCTGTTGGCTCATCTTGCCTTTCTTTTACTAGACTTTTATCCCAAGCTTAAGAAGTCCCAGGTGGTATGAATTTAGGAGAATCAGGTTCTTCCCTCGCCGGGCCTGTTTCCTGGTCCTAGATGACTCCAGACCAACTTGCCAATCAACCAGCTTTGTGTGTTGTGGTTGTTAGCTCCGACTAGCCTGTGCCCCTCCCCAACCTGGGCCACTGTTTCTTGAGCCTACCACCTGGTTCTCAGCAGGGGTGTAAAATCCAAGTTCTGCCTTAGCACCAGCATAGACCCCTGTAGTCTCTCCCCTGCCCAGGGCTCAGCCCACTCACCAGACTGTGAGCTTAGTTCCAGACGACACTGTTGCTTCAGCTGATTCAGAGGCTCTGGGGGTCTCTTTCTCTGGTAAGGCCTTCCTGGGACTGGATCTGTGTCAGGGTGACTGTGGGATTGGGCCCGACTCCTGTATCAGCACAGCAGCTCCCGCCTTCTGACCTTCCAAGCCGTTCTTGGTTAGAAGATGATTTCAGCACATTCTTCTGTGAGTTTTGCTGCTCCGGGCATTTTCCTATGACCTTATTTGGATATTTTTTGGAGCAATTGTGTCATGAGTTTGGGAGCTCATTGCCTTTCCTCTGCCATCTTGGCTCCGCCCCGGAAACTCTCAACATTAATTTTTTTGTGGTGGTGGGGGGGGTTGTTTGTTTGGTGGTTTGTTGTTTTTTTTTTTTTTGCGGGCAATGGGGGTTTAGTGACTTGCCCAGGGTCACACAGCTAGTAAGTGTCAAGTGTCTGAGGCCGGATTTGAACCCAGGTACTCCTGAATCCAGGGCCGGTGCTCTATCCACTGTGGCACCTAGCCGCCCTCAACATTCATTTTTAAAAACTGAGTTCCAAATTTTCATTCTCTGTCACTTTCCCCCTCTGAGATAATAAGTAATTTGATATAGGTTATACATGTGCAATCATGCAAAATATATTTCCATATTAGTCATTTTGGAAGACACAGACCCAAAGGGGAAAAATATGAAAAAAATACTTTAATCTGCAATCAGACTCCATAAGTTCTTTCTCTGGAGGTGGATAGCATTTTTCATTATGGGTCTCTTGGACTTGTCTTAGATCATTTATCTTTATATTGCTGAGAATAGCTAAATCATTCACAGCTGATTTTCACACAATATTGCTGTTACTGTATACAATGTTCTCCTGGTTCTGCTCATTTCACTTTGTATCAGTTTGTATGAGTATTTCCAGATTTTTCTGAAATCTGCCTGCTCATAATTTCTTAGTACTCTATCATAATCACATACCACAACTTGTTCAGCCATTCCCCAATTGATGGACATTCCCTTAATTTCCAGTTCTTTGACACCACAAAAAGAGCTACTATAAATATTTTTGTACAGATAGGTCCTTTTCCATTTTGGGGGCAGGGTACAGACCTAGTAAGTGGTATTGCTGAATCAAAGCCTACCCAGTTTTATAACCCTTTGGGCATAGTTGGAGGACAACTTTAGTGGAAGTGGCTTGACAGTAATATCCCAACTTTTCAGACAGGGAAACTGAGGTTCTAAGGTGACCTGCCTAGGACCTAAGAGCTATTTGGTGGCAATCAGGACTAATACCCAGGCTCTTTAAACATTAGACTTGATGTTCATTTTGCTACAAGTTGATGACTTCTAAAACAGGATTGCTATTCTAACATACCAACACACAGACATAGGTCCTGGGACTATAGACTTCAGGAGAGTTCATTCGTCACATACAAATAGACAAACACACACACGTTTTATATATCTATATCTATATATCATATATGTGTACATGTATACACATATTCATAAAAGATAACAGTTTCTATCAACCTTTCCCCCATTTTTTTTAATTTAAAAAAACCTAAGTTTTACCACTACACTGGTTTTTAAAATAGGAAATTAATTGCTATGTTTGGCCTGTGCTTTGTCAGGGGGCCATAATTAATTGCAGGTGCAAAATTGCACGTGCAAATAACAGAGTTTGGTTTTGGCCAGCTGGGTCTGTAATTATCCACTCCCCTTGCAAAGTCAGTGCCAAGGAGTTAATTGTATTCCCCAAGTGGACAATTGCAGCTGTAATTCCCTAAGTACATACTTTGATTTCCTTGAAACAACCCAGGCACAAAAAGGCAAACACACCTTTAGAAACCATGGCTAAAAATAAAGCACAGGGGGCAGCTAGGTGGCACAGTAGATAAAGCACCGGCCCTGGATTCAGGAGGGCCTGAGTTCAAATCTGGCCTCAGACACTTGACACTTACTAGGTGTGTGACCCTGGGCAAGTCACTTAACCTCAATTGCCCCACCAAAAATAAATAAATAAAGCACAACTCCAGTCAACTCCAAACCCTGCCATAGCTCCCTATTTCCTAGCAAACTAAGGCCAAACTCCAGTGCCTGAGTCTGCAATGTGACACCAGCTTTACTCTCTAGCATTAACTTGTACCAGGCCCCTCTGTAGATTCAACACTCATCAAACTGGGCTCTTCTTCCTCAAAACACACAGCACTGTCCCACTTCTGTGCCCAAATTTTCTCTTGTTGTTCCCTGTGACTGGCATTGGTGTCCATAGTGGTTCCTTTATCCCTTAACAAATAGTCTCGGTCAGTGGGCAGCTTCCCCTTCTGCTCATCCTCAGCCCTCATCAAAAGATGTCATCCGAGGCCAGGACTTTGTGTGAGACAAGCTTTCAGCCTGCCAGGGGCTGGAGATTGTGTTCCTCCTTCCAGGAGTATTCTGGGGCTTACCATGGGCAGATGCCATCCAGAGTTTCCAGTCCCCAGTGGCCTTTCCCCTTCTCCCTTCTACTTCCAGCTTTGGTCCTGCTTGTTCCAATTTCATTCACTCTTCTCCAGAGTCCTCTGCTAACTCTTTGGGCTTTGACTCTGGCTACAGAACAAGAGAGAGCCAGAGTGGTGGGACTGAGGTGAATGAAGATGAGAAGCAGGGTGAAATAACAGGGAAAAGGTTTTGTTTTTGTTTTTTGCTCAGGCAGCCCATGACTCTGACTCACAAAGCTCAGGAGAGGAGAAGGTAGAAATTTACTAGATTAAGAAGTACCATGAGACTGGGGTTTCCACCTGGCATTATAGATGCATCAATATGATGGCTCTCCAATACCAGGAAAAAGCAAGATCAGAATGGGCTAGCTATCTGGACCCCAGGGGATTATGAGATTTTTAAACTAAAGTATACTTGCATACAAGAGCTAACATCCCATATAACACACGCACATTTTAACAGGGACCTTCTCAAGACAAATCCTTAACTTGAAGAAGTGATGGGATTGGTGGTAGTTATTTCTGGCACTCCTGCAAGATAAGCGGAAGATATTTTCAGGCATCTGTCACGATCGTAACACAGAAAAATAATTGTTGATATTTATAAAGCACTTTATGAACATTCATATACTTAATATGTGACCATCGTGAGATGAGGAGGGCAAACACTTAAGGTGAGGAATTAGGTTAAGAAGCCAAATCTTTGGTTCTGAATCCAGTGTTCCTATCACATCCTTGCCTTGGATTTAATAGAGTCATCTTTGATGTTATATGGTAAACACTTTATTCACACAGATGTCAAATTTCTTCTCAAAATTATTGCATTAGATTTTAAAGAGGCTTAGAAATCTAGCTCACCTACAATATAAGCATAGACAATATGCAAGAAGTTACATGAAAGGTGATAGGTAATATCATAGAAGAGAATTTTATGCATTTAAAGCCTTTCACAGCCTGGCTTGAATCGACCTTCCCAGGCTTCTTATAGGTTTCTCCTCTGCACGCAGTATAGTCCAGCCAGACTCCACTCCCCACTGCTGTGCATTTCCAAATGCTCCTCCCCTTCTCTCCTGCCCCTCTAAGAATCCCTGGTTTCCTTCAAAGCTCAGCTTTCCTACCTGAGGTCCTTCTAGCTCCCTTCACATACTAGCGCTTTCCCTACAAATTGCCTCATACTTACCTTCTGTACATTTTGTATCCATTTGCTTTTCTATATTTGTTGCTGCTCCAGATAAAATATAAACTCCTTGAGGGCAGGAAATGTTTCATTCTTGTCTTTGTGTCCTCAGAGCCTAGCACAGTGCCTGACAAATAGTGAACCCTCAATATTTGTTTATTGATGGATTGGCATCATGTATAAGTCCCGATTGCAGTAGAAGACTTGAGGTCTGTGCTGTCTTATGTTTCCCTCACCCATATTGGCAGGCCAGGACTCTGGGAATACATTGCTAGTCTTTGGAATAGCTCCTGAGAAATGCCTCTGAAAGGCCCTTTGTCTTTTCCTTCCCAAAGTCCTGGGGCCTCGTGGCTGCAGGCCTGGGGTGGTGCCACTGTCACGTTTGTCACTGCTATGCAAAATCCCTTGCCCTCCACATGTGTGTATATGCGTGTACATATGTATGTGTATGTATTACATTGCATATATGTATGTGTATTTGCATGTGTGTATGTGTTTCTATGTATATATGTGTGTGAGTATGCATTTGTGTATGCATGTGTATGTATATGTGCATGTGCATATGGATGTATGTTTCTGTGTATATATGTGTATGTGTATGTATCAGTATGCACATGTGTTTTATTGCATATGTGCATGTGCATGTATGCAGTTCTGTCTACGATGCCTATATGTACATGTATGTTTGCATGTACAGGTGTGTACATGTTTATGGCTTGTGTTGGCTATACATGCATGCGTGTTTGTGTATATGTGTATGTATGTGTACACACACACACACAGGTTTTTTCTTCTCCAGGTTAAATATGCTGGGTTCTTTCAACTGATACTCGAATGATGCTACATTAACCCCCTAGACCACCTTTGGTTGCCCTGCTCTGTACCTGCCCCAGTTTGTCAATGTTCTGCCTGGAGTGTAGTGCCTGTCTGGATTGGGGTGGCCCACGAACCACTGTACTGCTCCAAAGCCTATCTACAGTGAGCTGGGGCCTTATGTGGTGCTGAAAGATTCTGCCTGGGTCCCATCTTCCATACTTGAGCTTAATCCTCTCTCACTAGGGAAGCCGACAAATCTATCAACCAGCAAACCACTTATGAATGCGTACTGTATTTCAGGCATTGCGACAAAGGCAACGTCTGCTCTCAAGGAGCTAACATTTGACTAGGTGAGACAGCATATAGAACAAGGGGTATAATATAAAAACACATGCATAGTAGAAGGGAGCCTTAGAAGGGAAGGAATTAGGAGCTCCCTTGGATCTGAAAAGTTCTCCTTCAGAATATGGTACTCGAGCTGAGTCTTAATGGAAACCAAAAATTACAAGATGGGGGAGGTGAAGAGGGAGAGCCTTCCTGTCATGGGAAACAGGCAGTGCCAAGGCCTGGAGCCAGGAGATGGAGTGGTTCAGGGACAGCTAGGTGGCGCAGTGGATAAAGCATGGGCCCTGGATTCAGGAGGACCTGAATTCAAATCCAGCCTCAGACACTTGATACCTACTAGCTGTGTGACCTTGGGCAAGTCACTTAACCCTCATTGCCCCACCAAAAAAAAAAAAAATAGCCAGGAGTCCAGTATAGTTGAATTATATGTCAAATATGTGGAGGAGATTAATGCAGAAGAGGACTGAAAAGGTAGGAAAGGGCCAGAATGCAAAGAGTTTTCAATACCAAACAGAGGATTTTATATTTCCTCCTTGAGGTAAGAGGGGCCATTGAAGTTTATTGAGCAGGAGGAGTGACATGGTTAGATCTTTAGGAAAATATCTCTTGTAGCCAAGTGGAGGATGGATAGGAGTGGAGGAGACACTGAGGCAGATAGACTCTAGTCTATAGCAAGAGTCTAATTTGGTTATAGCAATAGTCTAGGAGGTGACGAGACCCTCAACCAAGATACTGTAGTGTCTTTGTTAGGGAAGAGAACTGTATATGTATATGCATATGTATACATACATGTATATTTATATATGTATACACACATATGTGGGGGATGAGGGGTAAAATATGGGTTTGAGAACAGACTGACATCTTGGGATTTAGCTCAGAGGAAGAAGTGTTGCTTATTATCCCTGAGAGCAGTTTGGGACTACTGTAATCTCTGAGGAGGAGGACTTGAATCGTTCCTGGGATTTTTAAAGGGGGCACACACAGTCTGTGAGAGATTGTTGTTGTTCTTTGTCCTTCGTTCTTGAAGAGGACCATGACATTGGGAGGTAATGTCATGACTTGCTGTGAATTGGATTTAAGTGAGGGAGAGCTGTCCAAAGTCACCAGCCTCACTATCTCCTTCAGATCCATCTGGGGCCAGTAGCAAGACATAGATCAGGATGCCTGGAGATGACCCTGGCTGTTTGAGGCAATTGGGATTAAGTGATTTGCCCAGGGTCACACAGCTATTAAGTGCCTGAGACGAGATTTAAATTCAGGTCCTCTTGACCAGGGCCAGCACGCCACCTAGTTGCCCACCTGTGAGAGACAGACTAAGAGGAAGGATTAAGGACCCCAGCCTTGGGGTCTTAACAAACTGAGCCTGAAAGAACTGAAGATACAGAAGCAATCATTGAAAGAAGAAACTGACAGGAAGGCAGAGTTGCAACGGAGAAGGGTGGGGTTGTGGTGGACCATCAGATCCAGCAAGCATCTGGGAACAGAAGGCTCAGACTGAAGCTATCCAGTGTGTTGGCTTCTTCAAAGTCTGAGAGAAGTTCCCTTCAAGAGGCTGGATCTTTCTCCCACTTCTCTTCCTCATTCCTGTCCAATATCAGACCTGATAGTAAATTCTGCTCATTATTTTTACCCAAATCTTTTCTCTGGCCTCATACTTCCCCACCGCTGCCAAAAAAATAAAATAAAATAAAACCAACGACCTTAAAAAGGCCTGGAGTTAGCTACAGACAAACAAAAATGCAAAATAGAGTTGAGAGTCAAACATCTATTTGAATGTCAGGCATCTTCCTAACTGAAGCTCTGAACTATTGTGACTACACCAATTACTTTTCATCAGAGAAAGCTACGTGGTACAGTGAATAGAATAGAATACTGAGCCCAGAGTCAGAGAAAACCTGAATTTAAATTTAGCCTCACATATTTATTAATTGTGTGATCCTGGGCAGGTCAATTAAATTCTACCTGTCTTAGTTTCCTCCTCTGTAAAGTCAGGATAATAACAGCACCTACCTCCTAGGATAACCATGAGGATCAAATGAAACAATATGTAAAGTGCTTTGCAAACCTTAGGGCACTGTATAAATGCTAGGTGTTATTATTATCTAATATAAAATCCATAAAACAGCAGATAAGAGGGCCACATGGATATAAAATCTAGGATATTACCCCTTATCTAAAAGTGAGCTAGCCGTTGTAACAGGACATGACCAATTTAATCTCCAGAGAGAATGGCTGTAGGTAGGAGAGTGTAGAGACCAGAGAATGATCACACCTTAAACCATCACCAAGAGATACAACTCAACACTTACAAGTGATGCTAAATAATGCTACATTCTAGAGATTTTGTATTTGTATTTTTATTTTTGTGGGGCAATGAGGGTTAAGTGACTTGCCCAGGTTCACACAGTTAGTCAGTGTCAAGTGTCTGAGGTCAAATTTGAACTCAGGTCCTCCTGAATCCAAGGCCGGTGCTTTATCCACTGTACCACCTAGCTGCCCCTCTAGAGATTTTGTAAAGGCAAAAATGACAGGATTTGGCAACTGACTGGATATGTGGGATGAATGAGAGTGAAGAGTTGATGAAAATTTCTCATCTGGAGTGGCTGGAAGGATGGTGGAGCCTTTGACAGTCATAGGGAAGTTTGGAACTGGGTTAAATTTTGGGGAAAGATACAGGTAGAGGATATGCTAAGTTTGAGATGTCTGTGGAACAAGCAGTTCAAAATATCTAATGGAAAGCTCATGATGTGGGAATAGAATTCAGGAGAGAGGTCAGGGCTAGATATATAGATCTGGGTATCATCTGTTTAAAGATGAAAATTAAACCTTGGGAGCTGATGAGATCACCAAGTGAGAGAAAATAGAAGGCCCAGGACAGAGCCTTGGGGGCCACCCACACTTGGGTGTGACATGGACCTGGAGAAGAACTGGTCAGTCAGATAGGAGGAGATCCAGAAAAAAGCAGTCTCATGAAATCTTAGAGAAGAAAAAGTGATTTCCCCATATCAAAGGCTGCAGAAAGGTAGACAAAAATGAAGAATGAGAAGAATCAGTTAGATTTGGCAATGAAGAGATCGTTGGTCACTTTGGAGAGAGCAATCTCAGGCATGCTCATGCTATTTTGCAACTGGTCTCTTGTCTTTAGACATATCAGAATTTCCAAAGAGAAAACACTCAGGTCCTGAAGTTTGGAGGGGAAAGGGCCCTCCAAAGAAGACCTCAGAATAAGCACATTCAAATTCACAAGGTTCCAGATTAGGCAAGTCTAAGAGTCAGTTCCAGGTATATGTTATTACTAAACATTTAGCATTTAAAGTGCTTTGCAATCTGGCCCCACCCTCCCTAGCCTGTGTCACTGCCCAAGTACTTGGTGTTCCAGGTGAATTGGCCTCCTTGCAGTTCCTTGTACGTGGCACTCTCCACGCTTTGGCATAGACTGTCCTTCATGCCTACTATAAACTCCTTCCTCCCCTAAGCCCTCTGAGAACCCTGAGCTTTATTTAGGGTTCAACTCAAGTGCCCCCTCCTATTCCTAGTTCCACCTGTAGCTAGTGCCCCTCCCAATTACTTGGCATTTACTTTGTATGTATTATATTATGTTATGTTATATTGTGTTATATATCACATCATGTCATATCACATCATATCATATTATATTATACTTTGTGTATGTATATACATATATACATATACATACACACACACACACACACACACATATATTCAAGAGGCAGCATGGGGCTTGGTGCTTTTGGAATCAGAAATACGTGGCCTCACATCATACCTCAGGCTGTGTGACCTGGGCCAAGTCAACTCTCAGTGCCCTAGGCAAGTCACTAAGACTCAATTTAGGGGCAGGTACTGATTTGTATTTGTAGAGGGAGTTTTCCTACACTAACGAGGTCACAAGACCAGAACAGGGTGTGTGTGTGTGTGTGTGTGTGTGTGTGTCCTGGGAGGAAAGGCCTATTTAATTTTTGGTTTTGTATCTCCAGTGCCTACACAGTATGTAGTACATAATGCATCTAAAGAAATAATAATAGCCAGCATTTAAACGGTACCTACTATGCTCTGGGTATTGTGCTGCTTTATAATTCTTCTCTCATTTAATCTGCACAACAACGCTGGGATGTAGGTGTTATTATTATCTGCATTTTACAAATGAGGAGACTAAGATAGGCAGAGTTTAAGTGACTTGCCCAGGACCACACCATTAGGAACTTTCTGAGGTTGAATTTGAACTCCTGCCTTCCTGACTCCAGGCCTTGCACTCTATCCACTGTGCTATCACTTGTTGATTAAGTGGTTGGTACTCCACATAGCCAATCAGTTTGTCAAACCTCATTTTTATCTTCACAACACACTCCAATTCTCCACCACCCTAGTCAAGGGCCCTCTTCACCTCTTACCTGGATGATTGCAACAGCTTCCTTATTGGTCTCTCTGATTCAAGCCTCTCCTCACTTCAGTTCATCCTTCACACAGCAGCCAAAGTGAATTTCCTTACATGTAGGCCTGACCATGCCATTCCCCCACTTAATAAAGTTCTGTGGCTTCCCAGTGCCTCTAGGATCAAATACAAACTCTTCTGTTTGGTGTTTAAAGGACTTTACAACCTGGCCCCATTCTGCTTTTTCATCCTTATTATGCGTTGCTCTCTTTAGTTACCTGAACCTGATGGTCCAACCAATCGGCCTCTCTTATTGTCCCTTCCCTTACACATATCACTCCACCTTTCACCTCTGTGCTTTGGCACAGGCTTTTCCCCAGAGGTGTGCTGGAGCCAGATCTAACTTGCTTGAGAGTCAGCTGTTAAATTTTCAGTGTGAACAAGCACACCTCAGAAATTGCCACAAATTAGGGCTTAAGTTGTTTTGTTGATTATCTAGTCTTAATAAAGTGTTAATAATATAGATTAAGCTTAATAGTGTGTGTATATACTTCCCTTGCCCCTACCCCCCTCCAGTCTGGTTATTAAACATTTACTAGTACACCTCTGTTTTACCCTGTAAACATTGCAGGAGAGGGCAAAGCCAAACTGGCAGACTAAAGGCATAGACTCACCTGAGCTTTTCCAAATTCTCCTCTAAACAACTTTAAAATAATGCTTCAAAATGAATTCTGGAGTGGCAGAACCAACAAAAGAGTGGGTTAAAATAATTTTCCACCCCAAGACAGCTTAGAAGGTCAGCAGGAAAGATCTGTCTCACTGGGGTAAGAGTGGAGTGCAGTGCAGTCCAGTTCAAGCAATGCCCTGGCAATCCAGCAGCAGGCCCTGGGAGTGATTAAAACTGCAACAGCGGCTCCTAGAGCTCACGGGCCTTGGATAGTAAGTGGGTCAGACAACAGGTCAGAAGGAGATCACAGTGCCTTTGCTGGCACTGGATGCAGGACTCTGTTGCATTGTTCATACATGGTTCTGGGTCACAGTCCCAGCATGAGGAGGAGCATTAGTAGGAGCAAGGACCCTGATCGCAGTTCCAGGGCAGAAAAGAGTGCTTATGGTTGTTCAGAGACAAGAGCACAGGACAGGAGAGCAGTGACCACACATCTCCTTAGATCATACAACCTGAGAACTTAAAACTTATAGACTCCCCAGAACTAGCTCTGAAAACAGCTGCACAAAAAACCTGAAGTTTAGGACAATGCCCCTTCTACTCTGGGAGTGGAGCCCAACTTTAACGTAAAAGTAAAGAAATATATTTGAAAGTAAAGAAACATTTAAAAGTAAATAAATAGGCTGGAGGGGAAGGTGGAACAGTGGATAGTGGGACCAGCCCTGAAGTAAGAAGGACCTTAGTTGAAATCTGGCCTCAGACACTTACTAGCTGTGTGACCCTGGGCAAGTCACTTAACCCTGATTGCTGGAAGGAAGGAAGATGAACAAATAACAACAACAACAAAAACTTGACCACAGAAAGTTACTATGGTGATAGGGAAGATCAAAACACAAACTCAGAAGACAACAAAGTCTGTTATATTCAAAACCTTAAAGAAAATGTGAATTTGTCTCAGACCCAAAAAGAATTTATACAAGAGTCCAAAATGAATCTTAAAAATCAAATAAAAGAGGTAAAGGAAAACTTTGGAATAGAAATGAGTGATGCAAAAAAATCATGACAAAAGAATCAACAGCTTAGAAAGGAGGAACAAAAAATACTGAAGAAAACAACATCTTAAAAAACATAATGGGCCAAATAGTAATAGTAGCACAAAAATCCACTGAAGAGAAGAACCCCTGAAAAAGTAGAATTGGTCAAATGGAAAAGGAAATACAAAAGCTCACTGAAGAAAATAATTCCTTAAAAATCAGAATTAGGGAAATAGAAGCTAATGGCTGCAAAATACATCAAGAAACTATTTTTAATATATCAAAAGAATGAAAAAATAGAAGAAAATGTGAAAGATCTCATTGGAAAAACAACTGACCTTAAAAATAGATCAAGGAAAGTTAATTTAATAATTATTGGACTGGAGCAGCTAGGTGGCACAGTGGATAGAGCACCGGCCTTGGAGTCAGGAGGACCTGAGTTCAAATCTGGCCTCAGACACTTAACACTTACTAGCTGTGTGACCCTGGGCAGGTCACTTAATCCCAATTGCCCTGCAAAAAAGAAGAAGAATTATTGATCTACCTGAAAGCCATGATAAAAAAAAGAACATATATATCATCTTTTGAGAAATCATCAAGGAAAACTGCCCTGATATGCTAGAACCAAAGGGTAAAATAGAAATTGAAAGAACCCAGCAATCACCTCCTAAAAGAGATCCCAAAATAAAAACTCCCAGAAATATTGCAGCCACATTTCAGAGCTCCCAAGGTTGAGAAGAAAATACTTCAAGCAGCAAGAAAGAAACAATGCAAATACCATGGAACCACTATCAGGATCACACAAGATTTAGCAGCTTCTACATTAAAGGATCAGAGGGCAAAGGAGCTAGGATTACAACCAAGAATCACCTACCCAGCAAAACTGAGTATAATCCTTCAAGGGAGAAAATGGATACTTAATGAAATAGAAGACTTTCAAGCATTCCTGATGAAAAGACCAGAGCTGAATAGAACATTTTACTTTCAAATACAAGACTCAAGAGAAGCATAAAAAGGTAAACAAGAAAGAGAAATCATAAGAGATTCAATAAGGTTAAACTATTTATATTCCTACATGAGATGATGATACTTGTAACTCTTAAGAATTTTATTATTAGGGGTGTTAGAAGAAGTATACATAGACAGAGGGCATGAGTGCAAATTGACTATGATGGGATGATACCTAAAAAATAAAATTTAGGGGTGAGAAAGAGGGATAAACTGGGAGAAGGGGAAAGGGGGTAGAATGGGGTAAATTATTTCATATAAAAGAGGGGTGAAAGACAATGTTTAAACCTTACTCTCGTCATTGGAATTGTCTCAAATAGGGAACAACATACACACTTAATTGGCTATAAAAATCTATTTTACCTTATAGGGAAATAAGAGGAGAAAGGGGATCAGAAAAGGGGGTGGGGCTGATAGAAGGGATGATAAGGGCAAGGTTCAAACATTGTGATATCCCTTATCTCTTCCTCCCCTAAAAAAATTACTTTGTATTTGTTTTAGGATACTTATATATATTTTATGTTTCCTCACATGAGCACATGTTGTCCTTCACCACCCTACCCCTAATCAATGTAAACTCTTTGAGGGTAGGAGGTATTCTGTTTCTATCTCTGTATTCCCCAGTGCTTGTTGATTGATTACAATGCCCCCATGCCAGGGTTTTTAAATGGTCCTTGTTAGAAACAGATAAACTGAGGCATGACTCCTGATCTGGTACAAAGAAGGAAGGCCATTTTATTACGATCTTGAAAGAAAGGGCACACACTCTAGAAGAGTAGCACACTTTGCCACAGAAAACTTCCCTTTTTATCCTAGATCTAAGGTAAAGTTCCCCCCCCCCCATGTCACCTTTTAGGTTTCTCTGGATTCTTCGAGACACTTCTAAACATGTAGACCATCCACCCCCAGATGTGGCACCATTGCCCCCACCCTGTGGGACAACCAGACCCTGAGATTTTATAATTGTTATCTAACTTTAGAAAACCTCTGCTAACTCAGCAGGGAAAGGAAGGAAAATTTTGGGGAGGGGGAGATAAGTCCCTAGGGCTTGAATAATGTAGTCTGTTCTTATCTGAGAGGAGTATCCTCTACTGGTTAACTGTTAACTCAGCTGGAAAAGGAAGGAATGGTAGAGATGGGGGAGAAGCCCCGGACACATTATTCCTCTCAGTCCTGAACTTCTTAATTTCTTCCTTCTGTCTCAGCAATCCATGGATATAATCCACTGAAAGAAAAGGTATTTAATAAAATAGCTGAGTTTTTCTTTTTATCCTTCTTTTTAAATTTTTATTTATTTATTTATTGTGGGGCAATGAGGGTTAAGTAAAATAGCTGAGTTTTTTAAAAAGCATGCGTCAATCCCGCCCCCCAAACAACAACAACAACAACAACAAAAAAGCATGCGTCCATGACAATATAACTTTGGTTTCTCCTTCCATTGATCTTCACCCAAAGACTTACCACCATTCTTTCCTTCTCTAGCTTCTTGAATTCTTTACATAAATACTGTTTTGCTCCCATCCATTTCCACACATACACCCAATTTTATCTGTTCCTTTTGAAGGTATCTTCATCCAGAGTCCAAAGTTCAGTCCTGATTCTCATCTCATTAAGTCTAATTAATATCTGTGAGGTCTAATATTCCTCCTTGTATCAAGAACTCTGGTTCACTTGCTTGTAAGTCTTAATGTGTGCATTCATGAAAAGACTTCCAAAAACCTGATATTTTCCTTCTGGCTTCTCTTTTTAATTTTATTTCTTACAAATTACTGGGTGTCTCTGCCACTAGTCTTATATTTTGGTACATAGCAAATGCTTAATAAATGCTTTATCTAGGGGGCAGCTAGGTGGCGCAGTGGATAAAGCATCGACCCTGGATTCAGGAGGACCTGATTTCAAATCCGGCCTCAGATACTTGACACTTACTAGCTATGTGACCCTGGGCAAGTCACTTAACCCTCATTGCCCTGCCTCCCCCCCAAAAAAAGACCCAAAATGCTTTATCTAATCTATGCTATGCTATAGTTGCTATTCCCCCTGGCATTTGACTTGGCAGATATGTGGAGGTAATTTTTGCCTTTACCATCTCTTTTTAAAGATTGCTAGATCAGATTTGCAAAACTTCAGAGAGATAAATTTTTATAAGTCTTCATTACTGTATATTTCCTCCATCCGTGCCTGGCCAAGAGCCTGCAATTCTTATATTTTAAGTTTCATTCTAGAAATACAAAACCATCTTCTTAATCAGCATTTCACTTTACAAATCCCCACCTCACCCCCTCCTCTCTTCTTAAGTCTTTGCCTTTTTTGGCAGCAAAGATGAAAACACCACCTGTGTCGGAGGGTATTTAGTTTCTGACCCAGGGCCTCATAATCCCTGGTCAGGCTTTCTAAATTCCTTCTGCAAATTTTAGTGCCAGAACCTGGAGCACTCTTTCCTTTTGAATAAGGGGTCCCCCCCAAAACTACCCCACCCTCAAGGTACTCTGGAGGTCCTTATCCCTGCAAATCTGTACTCCACAAGCATCTGTCAAAGTCTTTAACAGCCAAAGGACACCATCAATTCAAAGCAAAGGCACTTAATGAAGTAGTTGACTTTTTTAAAAGCAGTAATAGAACATAGACCTGGGGCACCCTTTCCCAAAAACACAAATACTGTTAGTGGGAGGAATAGATATGCCCAGGGAACACACCTGGAGGAGCATACATATAGGGAAACCAGAGCCAGGGAGCACAAGAGGAGCGACTTGGGTCAGGGCTATTGCAATGGCTCAGGTGAGAAGTTCATTGTAGCCGCAGGTGGCAGAAATGGGAGAATAGGGGGAAGTGGATAGGCAGATTTATTGGAACTGGCCCAAAGCACATTAGGCCATCTCATCAAGAAATGAGTTTCCCTTAATTAAAGGTCTTTAAATGAAAGCCTTGTTGGAAACATTAGAGAAGTAATTCTGTTTTGTACAGGTTGGACTAGATATCTTCTGAAGTCCCTCCCAACTCTGAGATTTGGTAATAAAGCTAGGAAGGTGGCTTTGAGTCATTTGTGGGTGGGGGTGCAGTGGGGGGCCTTGAATGCCAAGATCAGGTATTAATGCTTAGTTTGGTTGGTAACGGGGAGCCAAAACTGAGGACAAAGGATGGATGTGCTCATGGCAATGCATCAGGGAGGTTATTGGGCAGTATGGGTGGAGAAGTGATCCAGTGGGAGCAAGAAGATCCATTAGGAGACTAGTAAAATGAACAGCCTAGGGCAGAAGAGGTGAGGTCCCAAACAGGGCTGGTTACTGTGGGAGTTAAGAGGAGAGGGACTGGATGTGAGAGCTATTCCGAAGACAGAAGCAGGGGGATGTGGTGACTTGCTGGATGTGTGGAAGGAGAGGAGAGAGTCAAAGGTCCAAGGTTAGAAATAGGATAGCTGGAAGGATGGGGACAGCAGTAAAGACAGCTAAGGCGGGCAGGGGCACAAACATGAATCTGATTTGGGAAATGCTGAATTTGAAGTGCCAATGGGTTATTGAGGGGGAGATGCCATGACAGGATCATAGCTCCAGAGTGGGAAGGGACCTCAAAGGCCACTGAATCCAACCCCATCATTTGTTATTTTATTTTATTTTATTTATTTGTTTGTTGTTTGTTTGTTTGTTTGTTTATTTTTGTGGGGGCAATGGGGGTTAAGTGACTTGCCCAGGGTCACACAGCTAGTAAGTGTCAAGTGTCTGAGGCCAGATTTGAACTCAGGCACTCCTGAATCCAGGGTGGGTGCTTTATCCACTGCGCCACCTAGCCGCCCCCAACCCCATCATTTGTACAGAGGAAAAGCCCGAGGACCAGAGAGGGTGGGCGACTTGCCCAAGGTCACATGGGTCATGGACATCAGAATCAGGATGCACTCTGGCACCAAATCCCTGTATCCTGGATGGGGCTAGGGCTCTCAAAGACAGCCAGGGGGCATAAATTCTAGCAGGTCTGACCACATTGGCAAGGGAGGATGCTGAGCACAGCCCTCCATTAGTTCCGGAGTTTCTAGCCCAGCTAAGCCTTTAGCACCAGGTGGGTCATTGGGTGCCTCCTTTATTTTTGCTTCAGTAACTCACTAAGCCAGTCTGGGTAAAGATGAAGGGTCTGCAACTTGCCCCAGTGGAGGTCATCCCCACACTAAGAAAGGGGATGAAAGTTATCAAGGATAACTGCAAGTTATCTAGGTCCCAAGCACCAACAAAGTGTATTTTCAAACTGCTCAGGTAATCTCGGGAACTTTCAACAATAAGCTTTTTTCCCCCAGGGCAATTAGGGTTATGTGACTTGCCTAGGGTCACACAGCTAGTAAGCGTCAAGTGTCTGAGGTTGCATTTGAACTCAGGTCTTCCTGAATCCTGGGCTAGTGATTTCTCCACTGTGCCACCTAGCTGCCCCAGTAAGCTTAATTTTAAAGAACAAATCAGGTCAGATAGGCGAGTTACCTTGTATAGGTATCCTGTTGAGGCCCAGGTTTCTCTGGGAGATGTCACTTTTATAACCAGTAGGACAGCAAGGGGGTCATAATACACCCTTCTAAATATGTGAGATAATAAAACCTAGGTGGGAATTACTCTATGGAGAGAGTTCTACTGTAGCAAATATTCAATGAGCTTATTAGATAAGTACATCAAGATTCTATGGCTGCATTAGGGTGGTGACCCCTCCCCCCTTCCCCAACCCTATTCCCCCATACTGTAACCCCTCTCTGCTTTATGTTTGCCTTCCTCCACTCTGACTAGTGATTTCCTTGGCTTCCTTTATGTCCCAACTAAAAACCCCACCTCCTACAGGAAGCCTTCCCCAACCCTTCTTAATTATTTCATACATATCCTGTATCTAGTTTGTTTTGTGTGTATGTGTATGTATACGTGTATGTGTGTGTTGTGCACCCTCCCCCCATTTACATTGTCAGTTCCTTGAAGGCAGGAACTATTTTTTGCCTCTTTTTGTATCCCTAACACTTAGCGTAGTGGCTAGCACATAGTAGGTACTTAACATGTTTATTCAATTGAATTGATTGCCTTGAGTTTTGGGGCTGAAAATCCATCTACCCTCAGCCCCTATGATCTGGACCAGCTGGGCTCTTCAGAGACTGTTCTCATATAACCTCTGTCAAGAGTTCAGCTTGTCACAAAAACCCCTGGGAATTGTAGTTCCTCCAAGTTTGAGAAGAGAGGAAGCTAAAACAAGATCAGCCCTTAATCAGGAGGACAGAGGTTGTCAGGTGAGTTACAGAGAGGGATGGAGAGAAGAAGAGAAAGGTTGCATTGTCCCTTGGCAGCAGCTAGTGACAGCCACATCTGCAGTTCTCTTCTTTTAAGATCATGAGAGGTGACTTCTAAATGGACAGATTGGAAGATGTGTGTTTCTCCGTAGCAGGAGCACTGAGTGAGACAAACTAGTTGCAAAGAACTTGCAGTTCCACCTCTGCCTTACCTACCCTTAATTGTGTGTTTTTTAAAAATTCAGTGAAAGAATACATTTGTTGTATTTAACATTATTTCTCATAAACACCTGTGGTTGACACTGTCCTTATGTCAGCTGGTATCTCTTTGTTTGTGGCATGAAGAATCACAAAGGGGAGAGTGACTGTTCCTTATGCTCACCTGAGAACTCAACTGCCAGGCCTTCATTAGAACATGAGTCATTTCATAAATTTCTTTCAAGTGCAGAGGAACTATGAATGGTGGGCTATATTTTGTAAATCTGCCTTAGGGATAGGAGTCAATGTAACATGCAGAATTCAGAAAAGTAGGTATAGGGATTCCTCTCATGAAAGTAAAGCAGAAAAATAGCAAAACACAAGAATGTGCTGATAGTTAAATATAGTTTATTCACAAATAAGCTAAATCTGTGCTGGGATGCTTATCTTATACATTGGAGGCATGGTTTTAGGTTGTATGATCTTGTCTTAGACTTATAGGCCAGGGTAAGGAGGTTCTGTCTATTTTCAGGAGGTCCATTTTGAGTCACAGTCTAAAATGAGTTAATACTTAGGCTCAGAAATGGGAATATTCATTTTTGTTTGGCTTGATTGTGGTAGACAGCAGCTTTTGAGGCATTGCTGCCTGATTGTGGTAGACATGGAATGCTAGGAAAAGCTTTGGAGGGGTCATCCCTTGACCCTGGTGGGATGTCAGGAGCAGCACCGGAGGCATTGCTGCCTGACTGTGGTAGACATGGGATGCTAGGAGAAGCTTTGGAGGGGTCATCCCTTGACCCTGGTGGACATGGGATGCCAGAAGAAGCTTCAAGAGGGTCAGAGACTGATTTAGGCACCTGTACTTTCTGTTGACTTGTCTTTTCCACGCTGAGATGCTTTTGATCCTCACTGACTGTTACATCACACTGGACTTCTTCGAAGTTTTTGGCAGCATCCATGGTCTCTAGATACACCTGCACTCTGTCTACAAGATCATCTTTCATGCAGGAGGAGCAAAGGGAGCCCTCTTCATCGGAAAACCAGTCCTTAGAAGCTTCTATGCTTTGGCTATAGAAAGAGCCCAAGGACGATGCTGACAAGGAAGTCAGATCCTGGGTCATGCTCTCCTCATTGGAGCTGATGTCTGAGGTGTCTGAAGTTATGGATGTCATCACAAAGCCTGATTCCCTTCGCTTACACTTTTGAAGAGCTATAAAAATGACACTGAAGAATGAGAATCAACACCCCATCCTCGAGAACCAAGTTCTCATTAATTATACCAGCAAAGGGATTGGGGAATCTTTCTTGGTTGGAATCTATGGGGCAGTTCATAACAAACATCCCAACAGCATCTTGCCTCATCATCCATCATGCCTTAAGTACTCCTATTCCACCTAGGGAAGTGGGGGATTCTCTAGGCTTTTATGTTTACTAGAAAAGAAGGTCCATTTTAAGTGGAATTGTACACAGTGTTATACTACCTTGTCTCTGCAACAAAAGATTCCAATCAAGCTACTTATGCCTGGAAGGGAAACCTCTCCTCACCTTACCCCTTACCCCAAACACATAATAATCCCATAGTACCCAGTGGTTTTTTTTCTGATTAAGTCAATAAGTATTTATTAAGTGCCTACTATGCGCCAGATACTGTGCTTGGCTCTGGATTATCTGATTAATAGCTAAAAGGTTGTTTAGTGAAAAAAATAACATTTTCCATACAGTGAGTTTAAAATATACTGTCAATATACGGTTAAATTTCATAAAAATTGGTAAAGGTGAGTGAGTAGAGCCTTAGGCTGGCTCAGTTGACCTCATTGCCATGGATGACGCTCCTCCAGGGCCCAGTTTTGACAGGGGGACAGGGTTTAGAGGAGTAGCTCAATTGGTACAATCTGGATAGAAAGTTCCAGGCTGGCTGTGACCATGGCTTTCATCATCACTCACTTTCTCAATTATGGTTCCGAATGGACATGGATGCACACCCCAGCCCTGGACTGATTCCCTTTTGCCAAAGTGGGGCCACGGAGAGGAGACACAAAGCCAGGCTAAACACCATGGGTACTACCATGATACCCCTTTTTCTGCACTCAACCTACTGTGCTGCTTCTCACCCTGCTCTGCTTCACCATCACATCATCAGTCAATAATAAGCATTTATTAAGCACTTAAAATACATTAGGCATTAGTCTAGGCTCCTCCCCAGTAAATGCCTCCTTCAAACAAAGAGCTAATGCAATCAATCAGCTTTGGTGCCCAGTGGATGAGGCCTGCCTTCACTCTCTTTTGTCTCTATCCCCTAGAGTGCTCTATTCTCCCTATTATACTTTCTCAGCTCAATAACAAACATTTATTATGCATCTACTGTAAGCAATACACTGAGGAATGCCATGACAGGACGACATACCCCTTGCCTTCAAGTTTACAATCTCATCCAAGTCCGAAGACATGGACACAATATAATACAAGTTAGAATATATTTCAAGTACATAGGAGTTTTTTTGTAAAGTACCTTCTTGGAGTTCAAATTCTTTATCGGTTGAGACCTGCGACAAAACAAAATATTATTTGCTACTTTCAAACTGAAAAAAAACCCTTTTAAATTTATGTCCACAATGATTTCCTTTTATGTGGTTATGTTGTCTGTATGCAAGGGTGAGACCACAATGCTTATACTGCACTTTTATTAATGACTTTTATTTTGTAAAGGACACTTCTTGGTTGATAACAGGATAACAAGCATTTATTAGGGGCCTACTATGTATCAGGCACTGTGCTAAGTGCTGGGAATCAAGGAACCTGATGAAAGCCTTTCCAAAGGGAGCTAAGGGAGTAATCTTCTGTGGCCCAATTTTCCCAGAGGCCAGTGAATGATGTCACTGTAGCTCCTCCAGTTTTGCTTGGTATTACGTATATGGAGGAGGAACTGGCAGAAAGATGTGGCCTTTCTATTTGACTAATGGAAGAATAAACATTTTAAAAATAAAACAAGGCAATTAAAGTAGTTTTCTTAGGTGACAAGAAATTATTTCATCAGGGGCAGCTAGGTGGCACAGTGGACAGAGCGCTGGCCTTGAAGTCAGGAGGACCTGAGTTCAAATCCAGCCTCACACATGTACTTCCCGTGTGACCCTTGGGCAAGTCACTCAATCCCGATCGCCTCCAAAACAAAGAAATGATTTCATCACACTTTACTGTTGTGAATGCCCAAGAGTCCTAAGTGTTGGATGTCACTGGCCGATTCAAGGGCCTCCCAGACAAGGTGTCCTCTGCTCTGCTCCAAGAGGCCCCTGGTAGAGCTCAGGCCTTTCCCAGAAGGTTCTGGGAGAAAGTTCTTTCTCAGATGGAGCTGAAATCCACCTCGTTGAAACTTCTGTGACTTTCTACAGAGAATCCCAGAATCTCACAGTTAGAAGGGATCATGATGATTTCTAACCTCACCTATGCCTGAACAAGAAGCCCTTCACTGCATCCCTACCACTCAGCCACCTACCCACATAGGGAACTCACTACCTCCCCAGGCATGATCTGCAGAGAACAAATCTCCTCCCTCCTTATGGGGAAAACCCCTTCAATGTGGGAAGGCCTGACCCTAGGTCTTCTCTGTTCCAGGCTAACATCTCAGTTTCTAGGCCTCTGACCACCTTGACTGCTCTCCTCTGGACATGGCCTGGTTTGTGAGTGTCCCTCTGAGGGCCTGGGGCTTCTTGGGAATCATGGGCCTCTCCTGCAGCCTGAATGCCTCAGGACTCCCAGGCTCTGAGTTTCAGCCCTGCCTTAGCCCGTGTCTACTGCTGTTGGCTCCCTATAATTCCTGACTCTCTACAAACCCCTACTTTGTAGGTTAGGGGAGGGGTTTGAAGGAGAAAGAATCAGGATCCTAAGGGGCCCGGGATATAAATACAGCAGAGAACGAAGTCAATTACCAAGCATTTACCAAGCACCTGGTCTGTGCCAGACACTGTGCTAGGGGCTTCAAGTACAAATACGAAGATGGAAACGAGCCCTGCTTACAAGGAGCTTATATGATGATGTTGCTCGGAAAGTCTCCTAAACACCCAGGTGAGGTTCTGGGGGAGACTGAAGCGCTAAGGCCCCTGAGACATAAGGTAGTTTAGGAAAGTGAAACGGATGCTCAGTCCTTTGGATGACCTTGACTTTGGTGGTAATATAGTATAGAGCTCAAAATATGAGAATAATAGGTTCTATATGATCACGCATCACAATAATAAGGGAACAAGAAAGAGCAACAATTATTTTATGGGAATGTTATAATAAAACAATCTGCATGGCTACTTGATGAAATGAAACCCTTGGGTCCTACCTGTGATTCACCAGAATGAAAACATCGAGACAGAGAAACACCACGGAAACGTGAATCCATTGTGCTATCAGATGATTTCTTCAGGCATTTTCTATCAACTACTTTAACTCTGGAAACTTGAAATAGTTCCCTGAAAGAGGTTTTAGAGAGGATATCATTATACGTACAAGAGAATACCAATTAACTGCTTTTAAAAACAAACTCCTTTTCTCCTGCTTATGCAGTACATAAGGGCTTTGGTGTTTGGTCTATATCTATTTTCCAGTATTCCCACCAGTCTCTGTCAAATAGTTACTTCTTGCCCCAACAGCTGAGATCTTTGGGTTTATCAAACACTAGGTTACTCTATATCCCACTCATCAACCTCTCCATTTTTTATCAAGTACCAAATTATTTTGATGATTATGGCTTTGTAAAATAGTTTGAGATCAGGTACTTTTAGGCCCCTTCCTTCCCATTTAAAAAAATGGATTCCCTTGATATTCTTGCCTTTTTGTTCCTCCAGATCAGTTTGATTATTATATTTTTTCCTCAGCTCTAAGAAGCAGTCCTTTGGTAGTTTGATTGTTATGGCACTGAATAAGTAAATTACCTTAGGTCGCATTGTCATGTTGGCTCAGCCTGTGAACAATTAAACAGCTAGTAATTCAAAACTAAGCAACTCATCATTTCTCTAATTATTTAGATCTACCTTTAAATTTTACCCTTTCTCAAGGCCCCAATCATGAAATACATACACATGTAGGCATTTAATGCCTTTGAAACCCACGCACTGAATTTGGGGTAGTAAAGCATGTGAACCAAAGCTCCCACCATACCTCCGTTTGTAAAATAGGAAGCCGACCACTATTGACAGAACAATGAAGGCCACCGCAACAACAACGACCCCAACCCCGAGAAGGGAGGCTAAGTGGTTCAGAAAACCTAGAGACAAAAAACCAGAAAAGATCATTCTTAGTCATGGATTGACACACTCAGGTGAATCAGCATGACTAAGGGAGGTGAAGTCTTGAAGTTCAGCCCATCTGTACAACAATATTTATTGCAGCTCTTTTTTTTAATAATAGGAAAGAATAAGAAACTAAGGGAGTACCCATCAGCTGGAGGATGGCTGAACAAATCATAGCATATCAATAGGACAAGCTGCGACGGTGCTAGAAGACATTTTGAAAGAGGACGTCAGTCCAGTGGGCCTCCATTGCTGTTGTTTAGTTGTGTCTGACTCTTCCTGACCCCATTTGGAGTTTTCTTGGTAGAAGGACTGGAGGGGTTGCCATTTTCTTCTCCAGCTCATTTTGCAGATAAGGAACTGAAGCAAATAGGGTTCAATGACTTTCCCAGTCACATAGCTAGTAAGTGTCTGGAGCAGGATTTGAACTTGGGTCTTCCTAACTCTAGCTTCTATCCACAGTGCCAACTAGCTGTCCAGGCATTTATTAAGCACCTACTTGGTACCAGGCACTGCGCTAAATCTGGGGATAGAAAGGAAGGCAAAAGATGGACCCTGCCCTTGAGGAGCTCACAGTCTAACAGAGGAGACAACATGCAGACAACTATGCACTGTGTCTATGACATAGGCAGGATAAATTGGAGATAATCAATATATTTGAAAGCTACAAATTGAATTTATTTTATGCTAAAAAAAGAAAAGCTGTATCTAATAGATACCTGCTATCTCATGTACAAACTTCTCTTCTGCTCTATGGAAATGCCCATTTTATTTGGTGTTGGAGTACAAAATAAAAAAAGGAACCTCAGTCTGTGCCAACTATACAACAAAACAAGGTTATGTACAAAGGTTAGATTTTCA
This sequence comes from Dromiciops gliroides, assembly GCF_019393635.1. Classification (NCBI taxonomy): domain Eukaryota; kingdom Metazoa; phylum Chordata; class Mammalia; order Microbiotheria; family Microbiotheriidae; genus Dromiciops; species Dromiciops gliroides. The sequence continues at coordinate 27,702,726 of NC_057864.1, forward strand.
GGTTGAATGAATTATCATGCACTAAGTGCTTACTGTGACTACATACCACCTTCTCCACCTTGTGCTTCCTTTCCTGAGTAAGTGACTGGGTATCAGAGGAGGTGGACATGTCCAAGACCAGGGGCAGACCATGTGGGTGTGAGAGACCAGGAGGTGTTGGGCCCACTGAGTGAAGCTGACTGGAAGCCAGGGAGTTTCTTCATCAGAAAACAGATGGCCACTAACAAGAGGATATGTGTGTGTGTGTGTGTGTAATCCTGTGGGGACTATGCTGTTGCACTCCTTTGCTTGCTCAGATTGACCATGGACTATAACTTCTGGGTCTAGAGCCATTCTATGTCTGGAATGGGGTGTCACAGGGGGACTTCCAGGGGACAACAGCTGCTCAGGAGATGTCTTATTATGCATTGTGTTCTCTGGTTATTGTGCCCTTTTAAAGCCCTTCACAACCTGGCTCCAACTTTCCTTTTCTGCCTCTTTAGATATTACTCACTCTCCTGCGCTCTGAGATCAAAGCCAAAATGGCCTTCTCTCTTCCTTACATGGGACACTGTGTGTCCCAATTCCATGCCTTTGCCCCGACTGTCACCTATGCCTGGCCTGCCCTCCCTCCTCTCCTCCACCTCATATTTCCTTCAAGACAAAGCTCAAGGCCCTCTTTCTACATGAAGCCTTTCTTGAGGCTTCTCCTCACTTATTTTATAGTGAACTACTTTGTATTTAAGCACCTGTTGTCTCTTCTGTAAGACCACAAACTCTTGGAGAACAGGGATTGCTCACTTCATTGTATTTGTATTTTTAGTACCTAGTGCAGTGCCTGGTCCATAGTAGGCTTTTATAAGTACTGATTAATGGATCGATGTACTACTGAGGGCTGCTGTTTCTATTATTGGTTCCAGGGACTCTCATCTCCTTTTGCATAGAACTAGTGCCATGACACTAAGGTCATGTGACTAGTACTTATTGAAATACAGCCACTTCAAAAGGAGGTGGGATTAGCTAGCAGTGTGGGGGCTCAGAGCTAATTGAAATGGGTAGATCATTCCCCTTGAAAAGGAGTCCCTGCCACCTTATACAGAGGGGCAGAGGTAAGTGATAAGTCATAGGTAGCTTTTGGTTACCATAAGAGAACACAGAGATTATCCAGTATGCAAAATCCACCAGGGTGAGTGTAGACTCTGCAGTAAATGGCTATCAACGCCACCTGGTGGTTAAACTGTGAAAGCACCTCCATTACCAGGGTCTCACTGAGATGATAATAATATAGTATCAGAGTCCTATGTGATTAACTCATATATTCTGAACTGGGGGTGCTAGGAGGTGAAGAGAAATCCCAAGCTGGATTTCTGAGGATTTCTGAGTCAGCATTTCAATGGATCTATGATCTCATCAATCCTGGGACGTCCTCCAACAGTGCAGATCACAGCCCATCCACACTTTCTCATCCTGTGCGACTCCTATTCATGTTCCCCTAAAAATCCTCCACAGAGAGCCTACCCAGAATGCCATGAGTCTTCCACAACTTGTAGACACCAATATAGCCCAGGGGTTGTCCATCTCTTGGCCCTTGCCCTTGTGACATGCCTGGGCTACCTCCATTGCCAGTCATTTATTTTTTAGGAGATACCCTGTATGCTGCTTGTTTGCATCAGCTGTCATTCAGATCACCTGCAGGTTTGATTTTTTAGAGTCTGGGCATTCCATTAGTGGCAGGCACATGGCATCCCTAAACGAACCCTGAAGGAGATGGGTTTTAGTTTTGGGGAAAAGTTTTGGATCCCTGCAGTTGTGCACAGTTTCCCAGATACAATACAACTGATTTTCTTGTTCCTCTTCAGTTCTGGGCCCAGCTAATTTCCCATGGACGATGTCAGCAAGTCAGTTAACCCTGTCTGCCTCAGTTTCTTCATCTGTAAAATGAGCTGGAGGAGGAAAAGGCAAACCACTCCAATATCTTTGCCAAGAAAACTCTAAATAGGGTCACAGAGAGTCAGACACAACTGAACAATGACTAAAGAACAATTCAGTTCTGGGCCCAGCTAATTTCCCATAGACAATGTCATCTCAGAGGGGCTGTTCTTACAACTGAATACACAGGTCTTGACAGTAGGCATTGTTCATTCACTTGGATTTCTAGTTATGGAGTTATACCAGATTCTTTGGATTGATTATGGGGGTATGGGGGGCATGCACAGTATTCACTTTCTGTTGCCTAGCCACCTAAAGGCTTCTAAGCCCCCTTTTGGAAATGCTTGATGATGAATAATGGCTGGTCCCTGAACCCTAATTCAGAACTTACACAGATATTCAAGCACTATTTCCCATTGGTTTACTTTGGGGTGATGGAAAACCTTGGGCTACTGAACTGGAACTAAGTACATCTAAAAGCATGGACACACAAAAGCTTTCTCTGTTTTCTCCTCAGTCCTTAGCATGGGACCTGGTGCAGACCAAGTCCTTGATAAATGTATATTGACTTGTGAAGCCTCTTCCATGGTGACTTTTGAGTGAGGAGGAAGCCATGATCTAATTCTCGGGGTAGGGAAAAGGGTAGCAGGCAATGCCAGCTGCCTTATCTCCCCAATCCAGGATCCTACAATATGATCCTGGGGAGCAGATGGGATTACGTAACCTCTGTTAGTGATGTTTGAGAAATCAAGGAGAAGGGCCAGAAGCAGAGTTTCAAAAATTGAGAAAGGCAAATTTTTGCAGCCTGGTCCAACAAGTGTGTGCCAGCAGCTATTCTAGGGCTTGGTGAAGAAGCATGGCCATAGTAGGTGGAGTGTTTGTGAAGGAGCACAAGTGCACACAAACCACCCAGCCAGCAGCCCTTTTGGCTGCCCCACCCTCTGCATGCTCAGCCCATCACTGCCTTCCCTGGTTTTCCTGTGCCTCCTTGTGGCACACATGCCCACCAGCCTGCAACTACCTACCTATACTTCCTTTTCTTGACTGATCTCCCTAGCAAAGATCACACATTAAAACCCAATCCAACCAGGAGCCCCTGCTCCCCAAAGCTGCTCAAAGTTGGCTGGCTGCTGCTGCTGGAGCCCGCTGCACAGTCCATGACATTTGGTTCACTTTACCCATGAACAATTTCCATCCAACCCCTACAACCATAAAAGGACAGTGGAAAGGGCAAGACCTTTGTTCCCACCCCTGCAGGCTTCTGTGGCCACTCCAAGGAAAGAGAGGCAACTTTGTAAGAGCCACTTGATTGGGGCCAGCTGGAGAATGCTGGTTTGAACAAACTGATCCAGACCCACACAAGCAGGAGGCCCACTGGCTCAGCCTGCCTCTGGCTTGGGCTTCCCAGGGCTTACTCACCCAGTTTACTTAGTTTACTTGAGAAAATTTGGAAGCTGATCCCTTAGTTCAAGCCAGACTGTAACCAGAAATTTAAGTCCTAGGACTTTCTCACAGAGCTGGCAAAGATGAAATTCCTGCTTTGGTGGCTTTAACCAGTAGGTAGCACAGGTGGCTGCTTCCTGGGGTATCCTCTCACCCAGAAGGTTTGCACATGCTCCCCTTCTACCTCTCAGCTCTTCTTCTTTCTATGGGTGCTGCCCCTTGTTGACTAGGGCCTATGTAAATTTGTGAATCTTTTCCAACAGAACATAGCTCTGAGCCCCCACCTGCTGGCGCATCCTGTCTCTTGTTGAAGAAGATGCTCTATTTTAGTGAGGGCAACTCTCATGTCTTTGGCCTAGTGAAGGTGATTCCAAGAAAACACTCTATTTTATGGAGGGCGACTCCAATGCTCTTGGCCTAATGAAGGTAGTTCCTCACAGAAGCAGACACACAGGTTACAATACTGCAGCAGTGTTTTTGCACTACTTCATATTGATAAGTAAATAGTACTTAATAACAAGGAGACAATGCATGGTAATAAACCATAAACATATACCAAATAGCTGCAAGTTCACTGATCTCCTAGACCCTGGAACTAAGTCCCTCTCCCAACCCCAGACACAGGATTGATCTGCCGGAGTTCTAGGCAACATACAGTTTAAGCGCTCGCTTGACCAGGAAAAGGAGTATAACAATGTAGTTTCTACAGTGGGGTTGACTCATACTTTCCATGGGATTGGTCATCAGGTACATATGAAGAAACTCTGGACTCCAGGTCATGGCTCACTTATACCCTTAGAGCGTGGAATGTAGGAGCTGGGGAGAACTGGACCTTGGTAGGGTTGGTATTTCAGCCTTCTGGGCTATCTGGCCTCATCTGACCACAGCTTCCCCTTCACAGAGCAAGGTGAGTAGAACCAGCCTCCAGCCCCAGCAAGGAGCTGCCCCACTGCTGGGTGTCTCTTTGTCCATTTCACTTGGACCTTCACTACCATTCTCTCTTGCTATTCCATCACATCATTTCCCCAGCCCGAAGCGCCTCCTGCTCCTCAAAGCAGGGGAGGAATTGACAGAGAGTGAGGGGACTTCCACTGCCCCAGAGGTGGAGAACTCCTCACTGGTGGGCTTGGAAGGGTTCCTAGAGGAGTTGCAGCAGATGCTCAAGCATCCACCAAGATCGATTTTGCCACTCTGGCAGGAAGAGTGGCCTGGGAATTGCATACCCTAATATCTTTTGGGCCCTGGTCAATATTTCAACTAGTCCTT